>NW_020229211.1:0-63879 GCF_003073045.1 Pomacea canaliculata
TGTCAGCCAAGCTGTTTTCTGTTGATCATGTGGGTGGTATGCTCCTTTGATGTCTTATCACTAGACTTTCAATCCATGGCGCTGTCATATGTTAATGAGTGTAAACAGCAACGGGCAAATACTTTCATGTAATGCACCGAGTTACTGTACTAACCAATTTTAATACTGACACAAGAGACATCCTAACATAATTGCTTCACTCTCCAGTTTCAGTCTGTCTCTTATAATATGTTATTCTTGAATTGCATCAATATACTTTATGTTCGTTATTCCGTAAGACACTTTTAAGAGCTCGAAGACGTAAGAAATGAGAGTAAGTACTTCTGCCAGGGCAGGGGTCTTGGGGATACTCAAGAATAACTGTGCTCCGCTTTTTAGCATATACGAGATTTGCCACAGACCCTAGAACATCTAGCATCGCTTCTTTTCCCTCAGTTACATCGTTGCAGGTTTTCTTCTGCTGCTCATAACTACGGCTCTAGTAATGGTAAATAACAATTGCAGAAGAACTTCTTTGCAACTGTCCTGATTATAAACTACTATGTCCCTGATCGTGACCCGGCCAGAAGAATTGCCTTAGTTCACTTCTAATCGTTTACTCCAACTATTTTATGGCATTTGTTATCTACTTTAGCGTTAGTGAAGTATTTGATTCATTCCTTGGATGTGGGAATTGCCATGCACGAATATATCTCATTGAGCTGTGAGATCACCATCATGAGCATGACTGAAGGAAAAAACACCAAAATGGTACCGGATCAAAGTTAGAGTACCGGATGGCTCTATCTTGTGATAGAATTTGGCATGTAACGACTGAGTCTGCCCACCAGAATACGGAAATAGATAGATTGGTTAGGAATTGAATCTAGCAAATAGAGAGAAACCAGGTGCAATGGGACGTCTCCTATGACTTGCTTCCACAATTGACGAAGAGGAATGTGGCATTCTGAAGGATTTGTCATTAAAGGGGTAAAAAATAAGGACAAACAGAGAAAATTAATCTACTTAGCTGTAATTTGCACAGTTGAGGAAGAGCCGAGAACCCGAGAGGTCGTACCGCTTCTGTATGAATTGGTCTATGACTCAACATATGAAACAAGTAGCATGAGTGTACGTTGTATAAACACAGGTATTCATAAGATATTGTACACTCCGTTAATATCAGCACAGTCCCAGGAGATTAATGTAAGTCTTTATGCACCCTGCTCCTACTGATCACTTGGTACTGAATGTTGCGGGGCGAGCTCTGTAGAGGTTGCTTTTTTAACCTAAATCACGCCATTCTGACGGCCACATGCCGTCTGAGTTCAGCAGACCGCGCATGTCTGGAACATATAAAAAGCGGTTAGTCCCAAACAGATGTTTGATCTCACAAATCAAGATAACCTTTACGTTAGTCCATGTTATGCAGCGGGCTACATCACGACAGTGCCATTTTCGAATCGGAAATATACACTCTTGGAACAAATAAACTCGAAATCGCATGCTAATTAATTATGTATTCTCGTAATTTTCTGATACCTCCAATTAGCACAAGACGGGAACGAGGTACATTAAGTCAGTAGACGTACCACAATCAGTTTGGTAAATATTCCTATGCTTCACTTTACCTTTTTTATGTCTTACGATAGTTCCCTAAAGCGTTGGGATTATAACGTGTCTCACTTACCAACACAAATCACTTACCAATACTTTATTTATATTTTTGAGTTAAAGACTATTAGGATAAAAAACAAACACAGATATGTCATAAAGCTAATGCTGAATTAATCACTTTTTTGGTTGGAAGTGGATGTGATGTCGTGGGTGTGCCATGTGATAACCAAAGCGTGTTTTTAGTGTGGGATTAATTGAGTGCGAATGTTATCCTTACGAGCACTGATAGAAATAAGTAGGGATGACTTTGTGTCAATAGAGGTGTTCTCTTGAATGCGATGCAGATTTAATTTTGGATTCGTTTATTATATAAAATAAACATTTTAATTAGGTCATTTTATCTTCCTTGTAATCTTATATATTAATAATTGCGATAAGCCTTCTAGTTACCACAATGTGATTGATTAATAAAATATTTGTCTGAAGTGAACTTTCTCACTCATATGAATCTGACGTACTTGGGTTCAACACGTTTCAGGGTAGAATAATAATTTCGCTCTGCGGAATAAGAGTTAATGTAATTCTGGTTGCAATTGGAAAGGTGATCTTGCTATAATAGTTAAGGCTCGTGGCACCTTCACTTGTAATATTATGTCCAAACGATTTTTGAACTGACATCTGTACTGTAGCGGCCAAAGCAAACTGAACCTAATTTGTAGCGTGTTTTTTTTTTTTTTTATACAGATATATAAACACCATGGATAGCCAGACAGATGAAGAACATAAGCAAGACACACACACCATGCACCACAGTCACATGAGTGAGATCTACATTGCGTTCATTCATTATGGTATTATTAAGTAATGAGCAATATTAAGCGGTAAACCAAGGAGAGAACTTTTTGTGACTCTGAGTTACTCGAGCTAAGACAAGAATGTGTGACCAGAAACTCAAACGGAATCATATAGTAGAAAATTTCAAAAGCTAACATCTAAGATGCACACATTCATTATCTACATGAATCAAACTGAATCCGGTACTGAACCAGATCAATTGTCTTCCCTTATAGCCCTACTCGCCTGAGCATTTACCTTGACAGGCACACTTTATCATTGCTAGACATGAATGTGATCGTTCACGAATCTATACCGACATATTTTACGCCAGAAATCTAATCTCCAGGCACAAATCAATAAGTAAATATACTGTCCTACTTGTCTATGCGATGGTAAGAAGCGCAATTCTTGTCTTCTAATAGTCCACTTGGCGTCACCTCGAAGTTGTCCTCCATCACCGCAAGTATTTACATTCGATAAAACCAAGCAGAGAAAGGAGCAACAATAAAATAAAGTGAATTTCTGTGCGACATACTGTGAAACTGGTAGTCATCAGCTATAGTCATCCTCGTGTGGTACAGTTTGGCATTGTCGAGCCGTTCTCTGGCATTTCAATTGCCTGTAAATATATTTTGAGTGAGATTAATACAACTAGAACAACAGTTTTTATTCATCACATATATAAGCATACATATATAAATAACATATAATTCCAAGAAGTAGTAAACGTAACAGACATAGTATACTATCAAACAACTCACACACACATCGCCTTCATGATGGTATCTATCACACACTAAACATGTTGCCAGGATCCGAAATCTCAAAGTCCACCACGTCTTTGGCGTCTTTGGCGGCTGTGGCAGCCGTCTGCGCCTAGTGCCACGCTGGACTGGGTATTTACGCTTTCGTAAAGCAATCATGATACTGGGAGTTTCTCTCTACGAAGTAGCTCTCTCGTGTGTCTTGCATAGATCAGTTAACTGAGAGGAACTGAATATTAGTAGACAAGCTTTTATATGATCATAAACACTTGCAAACCGAAAGAGAAAAAAAGTATCAACTAATAAAGGATTATGTAACGAGCGTATAGTAAGGACATTCTGAAGTCTTTTTTCTCTATGACAGGCTCATAATGTTGCAAGTGAAATTAGAAGAGATTAAATAGATTTGATTTTTTGCATGATCGTTTGCTTTGATTATTTCTCGAAAATATCTTAGCTGTAAATATTCGAAAAAAATGCCAATACAGTTTTTTGTATTACCTACACTCGTGCCAGACAACACACATGACTTTAGTTTCCTCTACTGAAAGTGAGCAGGTTAGCAATTTAACGCCTTGATTTACACCACACGTAAATTTACTTTTTAGCTAGACCAAACAAGATAAAAAGAAAAAATTGAAAAAGAAGAAAAGACAAAACGAAAGCAAGAAAAGAGATTTGAATATAGAAGAAGAAAACAAACATCTTCTAAATGTACCTGATTATATTCGCGTCTGACATGATGTCGTTCTGCATGACAATGCATAGAATGAAACATTAGCTACGATGTCACCAACGTTGCGAGGTACTTCACGATAGTCTGAGAACGTCATACCGTTGTCATTCCCATGGACGGTTGTAGTGTCGGTAGGATGCCACTCGCCACTCAGATTGAAAGGTCGAGCAGCTTAACTGCCTCCTTTTCTCTGTCTATCCATCATCATCGATCATCATCATCACATCATCTATCATCACCATCCATCATCATCATCATCATCTATCACATCATCATCATTCTCATAGTAGCAGAGTAGGAGGACTAGGCCCGATGCAAGGGTAAAAAAATTATTATAGCATTAGATGTGCCACTGGAGGAAATGGTGTGCACTAGATGTACAGCTGAGAGATCCAGGTGATGTCAGATGAGTCGTGAGAGATTAGTGAGGTTACAATGTCATCAGAGAGATCACGTGACGTCATATTGAGTTTGAAAGTAATGCGACCGTAGCATGCACAGCTAGAGACATCATTGTAGTGATTAGATACGAGTGAGAGATGACGTATCACACAGCGTCCTGACAGGACCGGTAAGTAAGCCGAGCTGCTGCTGACTGGCTTCAGGAGCTGTTTCGTCTTCAGGTGGTAAGCAGATTGCGCATGCCATTTCAGACAGGAAGTAGCTACATCTCAGTCTTTCATAGGAGCAAGTTGTTTTTTTTTTAATGAGCCTGTTTGACACTTCCACCTCTAGGGTTGTGAGCCAATTTAAACAACAAAGTAAGACATATGGTAAGAAGACTATTACTTTGTAATTAGTCACAAACTAGTATAATACTAACTGCTTGTATGCTTAAGACTGAGGGTGGTCTGGCATGTCGGTGACTTGAGCCGACAAAAATGAAACCACCAGAAATTGAAACGCCGTACTTCTGTAAAGAAACAACACTATATATAAATACAATACACATGGCTAGAAATAGGGACAGAGAGTGATAAAATAAAGGGAATCAGTAAACTCTACTATAGAAACAACTTATACAACATCATTATATACTAACTGATATACAAGAAACTAAAACGTCACACCATGTACAAGACTGTAAACATTCAAATATAAAATAACAAAGCCACTGTAGATAGAGATGCACAGAGGAGACAAATAAACCTTTTTCAGATTTTTTTCTTTTTTTAGTTGGTTCAAAAGAATCATATTTGCGTGTAATAGTCCAACAGCAAAGCATTTTCATCATCACTTAACATCACTTAGCAATGAAGTCAACATAGAAACAGAAATGTATCTGAAACTTTTCGTTTTACTTCCTGACCTTTGAGCGTATGTTTGATCTCGTTTGCTATAATAATGAAATTATTAATTCCACTGGAATCCAAGGGTATGGGATGCTCCGCCATCCAGCGTCCGCAGGCGAACTGGTAGAAGTTGTCGCATGGATCCACACTGGTGTTGATGCTTTTGGCGATGTTGGCAGCTGTTGAAAGTGGAAAAATTGACCCAACAAGTTTGAAAATGAAGTACTTTTCTCTACATTCCGTCGTTTGGCTTTGACAGAGACATTAATTTTCCTCTTTTTATTTATTTTTAACTAAGTGGCTTAAGCGCGTGAAGCGTTCTGTGTTTACATTTTCAGTATAATACAGATTTGTGTTTTGAGAAGAGAGTGTATGACCAAAAGACAGAAGAACAAAATATTTTATTAATAATCTCTTTATCCACACACATGATTGTGCTTTCGTATATTCTAAAAAATGTATAAGTTCTTAAGCAATCCCTCTTTTGAAATAAAGTATTTATCTTCATTCATTGAACTGTTTTAACTCTACCCAGACATAGTCACCTGATTCCAGACACTCGAACGTTTGACAGACATTTTCTGACGAAACGAAAGTAGAAACGAACTCAGTCGAGCCTGAAATGGTCGAAGTCATCTAACTGACAAATTCTCACAAGCAGGAATATTTAACAATTAATTATTTACCATAGATGTTGACTGAATCACACACACACACACACACACACACACACACACGTACGTGTGTAGACACACTCTAATATACATTATTTACACATATGTTTAAAAGCAGTCTCAAAAAATGCTTATAGATAAATTAAATCTCGGTGTAAAATACTTCTTTCGATATCCGATGTTTCATGTAAGTTGTGTAGCTAAGTTCTGTTGTACAGATTTTTCTGAAACTTTTTAAATTTAATGATGCATGACAGACCGACAGACAGACAGACAGACAGACAGACAGACAGACAGACAGACAGACAGACAGACAGACAGACAGACAGACAGACAGACAGACAGAGGAGATTCCAAGGTCTGCAAAATATGGAATTTACCGTTCTTTTCATCGTATTTGACGCGAAAGGCGATGAAAAGTCCGAAGAAGATCACCAGCAAGATAAAAAGAATAATGATGATTACGACGAGGACCTTCTTTCTTGGTTTTAGGCGTTCGTTCAATGAAAACCTGCCAAAACGAAAATAGAGATAACAGCATATGACCCGTTATTTGACAAACATTTTCCTTCTAACGGTTCGTTACAAACGTCTTACAGCTACCAACATACTGATGTGAACGCACCTGTGTAAGCGTGTATGCTTATTTCGTCGTGCTTTTTTGTTTTCTTCCACATTGTCACCAGTTACTCTAAAGTATTGTTTATATAATACGAGCGATGTCGAGTAAACCAGACGTTGTCCAGATACACATCGCCAGCTCCAATGCCATAAGTTGTTGTTGTTGTTGTTGTTGTGGGTATTGCGAACTGCCTCCGTAGCTACATATCAGCTTAAGCTCCTTGAGAGCCCAAAGCAAACAATTCTGTTTTTCTATTCTCACTTGTCGGGCCAGATAAGTGTGTGTGTGTGGATGAAGTCAAAACTAGCATGTATCTAACATTCAACAAACAGTAAACATTTCACGATTAAGAAACAATCAAACCTAATTATTAGGTGGTGACTTGAAGTGGGACGGGAAAGCCTACCAAAATAACAGTCAAACTTGTTGAGTTCACAAGCTAGATCACTACAAGCTTGTAGAGAAGCATTTAGGAAGGCAGACAGTGGCCAGAGAGAGCCAAGTGTGTACAGCGGCCATCTGTAGGATATGGAGCTTCAGGATGACGCTTCGACAGAAACAAACTTTCGTTGGCTTGTCACACCTGGTTAGTGGGACGATCTATCAAGGGGAGAGATTAGTCTTTCTTCTCTATCCCCACCTGTAGGCAAGGAGGGAGATAGTCACTGGTAGGAAGGGTTGTGTAATTTCTTCTGTTTGCGGGTTTTTTTTCTGTGTAGAACACGGGGTTGGGGTTGTAGCCGTATCGCGATGGTGGATCTCTTCTTCTGTTCTTTTTCTATTTATTTTTTTTAGGTCTTCTTCTTCTCACTCTTCCTAGGTTTCTTCTTTATGTGATGTCGAGCCAGCAACTGAGTTTTTTTTCTTCTAGTATATGACGCAAGCAGCCCTGCCCTGAAAGCAGTATACCCCACGGAGAAGAAACAACAGCGTGCCCCGAATATGCACTGAACCCAAGCAGCTAATCCTCTGTATTAATCCACCTCACTTTTGCACCACCGACACAGTGACTGACAATCGTTGTTACACATCATTCCAGGCAGTTGTAATGCTAATGTTGATGCCAAGCGTTTCCGGGGATAGTGTTGGCGAGAAACTTCGGAATGTTGTAACAGAGAAATGTCGGGGATGGATAACAAACAATAGCACAATGATTTCTTTACCAGGGAAGTATCGTCTCTTAGTCTACACATAAACATAAGCACGCATGCACGCAGAATGAGAGAGGTTAGGGACTCGTCTAAGTGTAACAACAGACTTTTATCTGAACACTTTCTCCTCTTGCACATAGCAAATAAATTGAGTAGAATTGAGAAAAAGCTCTCATCCAAATGTGGTATTATGATAGAGAGCAAAATACTGCTTAACTAATCATGACTTAGGGTGTTGAAAACAAAAAGAAGTAAAAACACATCTCAACTACATTAGAAAAAATAATCTATAAAATCCACACTTTGGGGGAACGCTGTCAGCTTGTAAATCGCCTCACAAGAACAAACTATTTTCCTGTCATTTTTCGATTTCAAAGGGTGCAATAAAGCCAACTCACCATACTTCATCTGGTAAATCCATTTCTGCTGTCTGTGATACTTAGCTGTTCAAGTCCCCATGGGTGACTATTTCAGTGAACTGAAGGCAAGGAAACCTTTGTGTCTCACGCAGACATAAATATTTCTTGTCGAAGCAGAGCACGTGCACCCAATCCAGCGCGACTTGACCCTGGCATGCGAGTTGTCGGGTGAACCGTATATATCAAGGTGAGATTGCGACACTGTTCACTCGAGAGTCTGCTTTCGTTTCATGGTCTTGATATCGACAGATTGTATCATGAAATCGTGTGTGTGTGTGGTTTTTTGGATAGTAGCAGATAATCTCAACATGATGTTGAGCAACTACATTTCCGTCTTCGGTAAGCTGAATAGACTATCGACATTTTGTAAGAAAAGCTATATGCATTAATATTGTCACTCAAATCGGAAACATCAATTAGAAGTCTACATAAAAAATCCAACTCACAGGAAATAGACCGCAAGGAGCATGAGATTTGCATTTATGTAGTATACAATCTATCAGGTGCATATATCTGTCTAGCATCCCATCACCACGTGAAGCAAGTCACGTGTCAATTTTTGGAGGTTTTCATTAGCGTAAAGTGATTAAAACCACCAGTATAAATCTGAAAGTGTCTGAATGCAATTAGCCTGTGGTAAGGTGTTGAGGCTTCTCTAACCGCCAGTTTTTCCAAGACAAGTGTATAAGTTGCAATTTAAAAGATATCTAGAGTTAACCTTTTAGTAATTGTTCGTGATTGAACGTTTGTGGAATCCATTGGAGCATCGTTAAAGAGAAACAAACCTATTACTTTAAAGAATATTAATGAATTTTAATAGATAATTTATTTATCATCATCATCATATTAGGCAAGTTAAAAAGTTGTTGTTACCGGCTATTAAGATTAAGTTACGCGCGACCCCACCATCAAAGACAGGTCAATGTACTGTATAAAAAATAAAAATAAATAAAATAATAAAAACACTCACAGCTGTCTCTAAAACAAAAAGAAGATTTGTAAGCCTTTTAGTATAACTACTATTTATTAGAAGAGATAAATGCATATACACAACCATTTATATTGCAGTTAGTCATAGCACTGCGCTATAGCTATCAACTCCTGTAAATGTTTGACAGGAGCAACACTTGAAGAATACAGGCCAAAAATATCATCCTTATTTCACTGTATGGAGGATAACTATTGAGTCGATGTGTCATTTTGAGACTAAAATATCTGAAGTAGCTGAGTTCAGATTTGACACATAAAATGTCATGGGTATCTTCTTTGGTAATAATGGGTACATGAAAGTAGTAGAGAAACTATAGAAATGTGTAGCACAACTTGCAAAAGAAGTCTTATGGGTTAGGTTTCCAGTATTTGTGTTTCCGCGTGAAGTAGTGTCCTTTCTACCAGACCTACATTATGCTGGGGATTCATGGGTTTTCCTACAGAACAGTTGAGACTCGCCCAAAGTCATCGCTATTCAGAATTGCTCCCTCACCTGCAAGACACATGTTAACGATCAGCACAAACATCCTTCAATTCAGCACACACACACCACACATATGAGAGTTCTCCTACTTCGTGTTAAAGCCTGTTACATAAATGGAATGAGACGAACTGAGAACGACTAACCATTAAAGACGCTGGAAATTTTCCCTCAAATAACAAGAGAATGAGAGATTTACAACTAGACTGAAATACCATTACGAGCATGAAAGTTGTGCTAAATTTTATCTAAATCGGGATAAAAAGTAAAGTACAAAAGTAGAAAAATTATTTATAGCTCATCGTTCAAGCTGAATATCACACCTAAATAGACTCAGGCTATAGAATTACCAAAATAGTTAATTCAAACATTTTTGGAGTAATAAAAGGAAAGCTACAAAAACTTCACCTGTAGTCATTTGGGGTGTGCACCTCCGACAGCACCCAAGTTGTCAGAGCGAATGGTCTAACCAAGCTACACAAGGACTGGAAACAGAGAAACAGTAATCACTTTAAAATAAAGGCTTGGTTGTGTATAAGAGCTACTAATAAAGAATAGAAAGATATTTTACCTGACATAAGTTAGCATTTCCACTAACTTTTACAGGAACATCTATAATATACGTTATAAAACAACGGAATAATATAGTAATGACAATAAAATTCTTTTCTATACGAATTATCCTGACCTTGCAAAGCCCGTGGCTATGAAGAGAGTTGGTCCTGTGAATACGGTAGTGTCGGGTACTTTCCTTTTCTTTTGTCCTCACTCTCCTTTATAAACACTGCGATATGCCTGAATGGTCACAACAAAAGGACTATTTGGGATACGTGGGCCTATAGATTTGGCAAACAGTCGCGCTTGCACCAAAACTGACCATAATGGCGGTTTCTATCTTGAATTGGCAATTACAACACAACAGGATTGACAATGCACTTCATTATTATCAGGCATGCATTTGATGCTGAGATTCATTCAACTAGTCGTGCGCTTCGAACATTTATCGTTGGTAAGCTATATGGATGTAGTTTTTTCATGTAGCTTAAGACATCTAACAACTGTTCAGAGGTGTGTTAGTGAAGAGAGAGAGAGAGTTTTTTCTCGAGTCGAGAGAACCCGAGTGGCGAAGGAGGATTTATACGAAGTCATTCAATGCTGTATATCCTTACCATTGTGTTTTATAGTCTAGTTTCACAGCTTCCACTATGTTTTTTTTCTAGTCTTTATTTGTATAATGTGATAGCCGCATTATTTTAACATCTTCTCTGCTACGGTTTATTTCAAGAATTTCTGAGTCAATTGGATGCTGAAAAATCTAAATATACCCTTAGAGCGACCTACCCTAAATGCTTGTTGTTATTCGCCGCAGTCGCGATGTTTTCTCCTAAAGTAAGCTTTCCATTCACCTGCACATAATTGAATTAGTACAGCAACAGACATGCGCGTTGTTTACAGACTACACATAAACATTTTACATTCTCAGTTTAGCATGATCCTGCACCGTCCTGATAATAGGGTAAGCTGCGATTAGTGCAGTTAATTACAATTTTATCTCATATCCCGAGAAGAATCTATCCCACTCTCTTTTAACATCTTTCTCGTCGTCTTTCAAATATAATGCTAAACTCTTTCATTATGTATTCTCTTTTTTCATTATTTCTTCTCTTTAATCAACGTTCTCCTCTTTTTCTCTCTTTATTTCCTGCCATCTTCTTCATTCAACCCTCTTGATTACTACACAAACTACATGACATCGTAAATCTAGCAGAGCACACGACCATTCAAAAAGAAAAATCCTGACAAATAATATACTTACAGTCATGTTCAGAGACTGTATGCAAACTGATGTACTGATCCACTAGCACTGAGTCCGGTTTTTGAATATCTTCAGATCCACTTCTTGCCACCATTGCCGTAGTTGCTTTCTCATCAAACGCATACTGTCGTTGCCAAGGTAATGGTTTGTTCAATATGCAGCTTATGCCCATCAGTAGATCTAAAAAATATAAAATGTCTTTGATTTGGCGATGATGTGCAAAGTTCTCTGTATTACAGCAGCATCTTTTAAAACATTTGTGTATTTGGATAAAACCAGCCTAATGTTATAAAATATGTCTCGATCTCTGAAACACAAAGGAATCAGTGAATGAGCTGAGTGAGAAATTATGTTGGTGTAACAAAAATGTGTTTAAATGATATTAAAATCTGACATTTCTGCTGTCACACGTTACCTTGACTATCGAACCCATGAGTGATCTCATGTCCAATTATCGTCCCAATACCACCATACAGCAGGGCACTGCAACATGAGGATCCCAGGTAAAGTTTCCATAGACATCACCACACACACACACGTACTACATGTCTTCGTGTTGTTTATGTGTATTATTTTTGTTTATATGTGCCTACAGACACCGAATTTCGCATACTTAATTCCTAATATTCCTCCATGATAAACTCTAAACCATCTTGGACTTTCAAACCAGTAATATTAAGTTATTATGAAAGTAAACTATTTCAACGTACTCTGAAATCCACTGCTGTAGAACGGTGATTAGATATTCCCGCTGGGAAATACTGCAAGGAAAGGCAATAAAATGACTTTATTAGTTTTATTTCAATTTTCTCAAAATACAACTTACTGTAAAGAGAATATATTCTCATTTTACCAACGTATACTCTATTTTTACCGTCTCGAACCCCCATTTTTAACTGCAAGACTAATATTTATTAACATTTACCTATGTCTAGACAGTCCCCCCCCCCCCCAGCATCACTCATTTGCATGGACAAACTATATGATCAAAAAATACAAATCAATAATACATACATAAAAGAAGTCAATAATACAGAGTACAACTTGTCTATTTTGTAAAACTAGTCTACATAAGGTAGATATCTGCTCACTTAGTACTATCCTTGAATCTTAGCTCCTTGCAATACTGTCTGTCATGCTAACCATCATGTTACCTTCATCCATTGCTTTACTCTTGAAATCATCTTATGTTGTTCAGTGTCCCTATAAGTACATCATGACATCATTGTCCACTGTTACCTTTCATGTATCATGATTGGTCTGCGCAGACAGTGCGATCTGTCTGTCATGATGCTGTGCATTATAAATACCATTCTTATTCTTATTTTATTCCAATTCTTATTCTTATTCTTATTCCAATTCTTATTCCAATTCTTACTCTTATTCTCATCTATGATCTTTAAAAAATAACAAAGTGTGTTTTCAATTTCTGTCTTGAAGACTAACGTAGATAAGTATTGTTCAACCTAAGACTTAATGAAGCTACACACTAAGAATTTTTAATGAAACGTAATACTTCAACTTAAAGACTTGAGTTAAGTAACAAAGCAAATCTGATCTTTTAATGTAGATTAAATGTTATTAAAGTTATGAACAAACAATGTCAGAGGCATTTTAAGGACGTTTGTTCACATTGTTAGGTTAAGAAACGCCCCTTACAGCAACCTTACAGCCAAGTATTTGCGAAAACTTAAAGAATACTGATATCTGTTTTGGATGCTGAGATCTCATAGCTATAGTGGAACTTTCCGGAACAAAAGGCACAATAGGGACGTTCTTCAGAGATTTCAAAGTTGTTTGTTGTCCACTGTCTTAAGACAAGGCAAGCGACATCATGCCACCCGCATTTATTTTCTTGCACGTATGTATGCACCACACAATCAGTGGATGTACGAATATTCTGTTCATTTTTTTGGAATTGTAAATATTTTCTAATGTAAACATTCAGTTAATGGCTTCTGAAGAAATGTCGAACTGTTGCAGAGATGTAGCATGGACTTCTTGTGTACACCTTCAAAATACTTTGTCCTTGAACAACGATGTTCATTATTTGGACGAAAATGCAGAACAGTATCGACTTGTCTAACCATAAATCTTTCAAGCGATGTTAGTGCGTAGCAAGCATTGTACAAAACGACAACCTATATGGAAAGTGTATACTCCGTTGTACCCATCTCACGGTCTTTTCGTCTGTCCATTTTGCGTCTCTCAATCTTTCTGTGGTGTTCAATGCACCTACCTTTATATTTTGTTCAGTGATTTCGGAGACATTCGTCAAAGGGGTTCCAGGTAGTGTGATTAGTTAAAAACACACTTTACTCACCCTGGCAGTAAGAGGATGTGGTTCAGGGACACTTTATGTCCGCAGTTCTGACCTTAGAGGGGTTTCTCTGGTACTCCCGTTTCCTTGCAATCCGTTTCCCAGACGGATGGTCGTTAGCCTTGGTCGGCAAGTCTCTCTACGAGAAAGACACTCGGAAAAGAAAACTGAGGCCGAAGACGGATGTGCTGGGCCATCGGCGCTTAACGGCAGCACAACGCACTGACACTCGCATAGAGTGATCGAGAAGAAGAAGAAGAAGAAGTCTCCCAGAACAGTGAGAAATCACCTCTAGGTGAAAGCTCTTTCCCCGCCAAAGCAGGCAAGCAGCAGCCCACCAATATTCCTCAGTTTGTCTGTATCCTTAAAAAAATCTTCTCGTTAAAAAATCCAACCAATGACTTACTGATTTCGTTATTCTGGGGATCGTAGTAAGCATTCACTTCTGATGCAGCCATGTCCCACCTGAAATTGTGATCCTTAATGTTTAGTTTTGGTCCCAAAGACTACTAGAAATATATACTTTGGTTAACACAAATTCTTTGTGCAGCCAATAAAAACAGACACATTTACAGTAAGTAATAAGACTTGATACTGTACTATGAGTAAGCAATTCAGACAATGTGACAGACTTACTCATTTTGTCGACTGGTTCTCGTAGACTCTTAAGCATCAAGAGGTAAGATTTCTTGGTAATATCCAGACAGGTTTCAAAGAAATGGCTTTCAACTACATTGTACTGTGAAAGAAATAAACCAACAAACGAACAAAAATACTGAGTAAAATAGGGATTAGCAAGAAATATTGAAGTTCCAAACATATTTTGCTACCTTTAAAAAGCATGTGAAAGAAGTGATAACCCGTTCTCTACTAATGCCTACTTTTGAAAGGTTTTAGAAATTCAGAAAAAAATTATTTTATAAACGAAGTGTATGATGAGAGTAAAGAAATAAATGTCCAAACAAATAGAATCAAAAATGAGGTTTTCACGGACTCGTAAATAAATTAGTTATATGCATGAAAAAAAATATATATATATATATACTTTTGTGTGTGTGTGAGAGAGAGAGAGAGAGAGTGGGTTAGTAACTCAAGAGAGAGGAAGATAATTACCATGCTAGTTTTCTCATTAAGGGCCGTGTCATTAAGGATAAATCCGGATAGCCGACCTTGACAGTAAAGAAGCTCAACTGCAAACAAAGAGACAAGTGTTAACATTTTACAATTGATTACACCTATTCCATTCATTCATTTTTTTCCCATAGAAGACTGTTCAAACCAGCAACGCCATCCGCATAAATCTTAAAATCATTTTCTCCATTCTAGTTCTATAATTATTTTGAATTATGTCCATTTTAATTCATGTTTCTGAATTGCACCGTCTATCTATGCGTACATTAATTGAGAATGATAATATTAAATAACAATAATTAAAAGACATGATACAGCACATTTCCCTTCTCAGTAAAAAGCTCTATCCGCTTCACAAAAGAAAGGTTAATATGCAAAGTCAGACAAAAACAAAACTACACAAACATAATCCATTATACGTCAGCAAACAAACGGAGAGAAGGGGGGACAACATAAACAAGACCGAAAAACCTGTACACAAATCATGTCCTACAAACGTGGGTTCTCGGTTGTATATAATGAAGGCTGTTATCACGTGATACATGTTACAAACACGAAAACACAACACAGATAAACTTCCTTCGGCTCTCCTTTGAAGTTAATGGTAATGTCAGGTGATTCTTCGATAACATTCAGACCAAGATGTATATAAGGCAGCTCTACAGATTGGGAATTCATTTGACTAAAGTAGAATTACTCCACAATCAGACACGTAGATCAAACTAATCGTCAGGAGAATGTCCAGGTGATGACTAAGCAGAAATTGCAGTAAAATGTTGTTTAGCACTGAAATAAAGTCTATCACAGGAAGGACTTGTAAAAATTAAGAAAATATGATAGCGATGGCCACAGAGAGTTGATACTAGAAGAGGAAAAACAACGAATCAGGCAAGTAGGCAGTCCATCACAATGCCGAAGTCATTAAAAATTCAGTTGGAGAAAACTAATATGAAGGCGAAGGGACACCACACCTACTTCAAGTATAAGTGTAAATAATTATGGAATAGGGAGACCTAAAACATAAATGAAAAGAATGCAACGTATTCAAAACAGCTCTACAAAAACCCGAGAAAACCGTAAGACCGTGTCACAGAATGTGAGATTATGTGGTGTTCTGTACATAAAGTGACTTTCAATTAATTGCTTGTCTAACTCTCAACATGCCTTTCTCAACCCTTCCAACAAGAAATTATTAAACCCCTCAAAGCAGTTTCTCACCTTTTTCAGAGCCTCATCTCTCGTAGCTTGTGTCATCCAGCTGTTTTCTTGTAACATCTCCTTGAATGTCTTCATTAGACTTTCAATCATGCGTGTCATCTGTTGAGTGTTCCAAAAACATGTGATGCAGAAGCACGGCCAAACAGATGTGATGCATCCGTTATTTCAACCACATTATGCAATAAACACACAGACATACATAAATGCCTTCATTTCAGCCCTTCTTAAAATCCATGCTTGACACAATATCTATGGTCGTTATAAAACACTTTAGAGGCGGAAGTTAAGAAATGAGAGTAAGTTGTTTTCACAGGGCAGAGCGGGAACTCAAGAAGAACTATCTTGCTTTCCTAGTCACCATTCCGAGACCTCTCGACTCTACATTCTGCTTCTTTTCCCAGGACATATTTGCCCTTTCTTTATAACTACGGCTCTAGTAGTGGTAAAATAACATGCGAGAACTGGTCAAAAGCTTTATAGCAACACACTTGTCCCTGTCGTCCCTGGCCAGCAAATTGCCTTTCCTTCCTAACTACGGCTCCTCATTACAGTTTATTCAATCCTTTAGCCTCTGGAAAACTTCCGACATATCTACCACCTCGACTGGATGACTGAAAACACCAAAATATTAGTCAAAGAAGTACCCTTAGCTTATCTTGTGATGAGAATTTGCTGTCCACGTAGAGTCTGCCCACAGCATACGGGAAGATTGTTTGAGTGTTGACTACACACACCTCGTTATCCTCTCCTACGACTTGCTTCACAATCTGAAGATGAAGAGGAGATATTCTGGAGATTATTTCAATTAATCTGAAGCCTAATTTGCAATCTTTGGAGGAGGTCAGTTCTGTGAAACTGTAACGAAGCAGCGAAGTGAAACAATGTTACAGGCATAAACACAGGTTTTAGTTACTGTTATCCGGAAAATCAGACGACCAGGAGAAATCAGAGATGCCCGTCGTCTCACCTTGGTAAATGTTGGGCCTAGGTATTTTAAGAAATTCCACAGGTGTCGCCACATGCCATAGTTCAGCAGCGTCCTGCAAAACATAAAAAGCCAAAAGAGATGATGCTGATCTCCAGTCAGAAACCTCGATCAAAGTATGATACATCACCGACATCAACAAGTCGTCGACTTGCTTGATCTCTTCGAGAAAACCCGTTTTTGTGCAAATTCCCCTGTGTTACATACCATGTGTCAAAGACTGGGATAGATGACAGGTGGGCTGTTTGAGTCACCCGTTTCTTATTCTTAGATATTCGATTTATGTACACCAGTAAAATGTACAGATCAATAGCGATCTACATCATTTTGCGGTATTTTCTCAGGTTTTACCTTTTGGGGAAGAGAAGACGTTGCAAGAATTAGTGTATTAGCTTGGACAAATGTACCTCATTTTAATGTTTTTATCGAATATAATTTCAAGAAGCTGAGATTGAGTAAAGGAGAACTTGTACAGATTGCGACTATATGTCCGTCCTGTTTTCGTCATCCCTTGTAGTGAAGGAAGTATCATGATATCATCGTGCAGGTGTGCCATAAATACTTTATAAACTAGATTTTGGAAAACTATTATTGTTGAATTCTGCCGATAAGGACGGCGCTGAAGACTTTCTATCTCGTTAAACTACACACCAATTTGAAAAAGTCAGATTTAATCAATGTTGAATAATTTCTAATGAGATTAAAATGCCTGTGTAATTAAAACATTGATAAGATTTTAAGCAGCACTCCCCAAAACACGGTTTATAAAGTATCTTTTCAAAAGTTACACAGGTAGAGAGTCAACTGACTCTGATCTTGCTTTATACAATTAAATAAAGAATGACCGGTATATATATATAAAAGAGAGAACGAGTCTTGACAAAGTGGTTTTAGTACAGGTATACAACTAATATATTCATGTAGTTAAATTGTCCTCTCTGTCAGACACATGGTTGTATGAGTAAAATCTTCTGTCTATAAATCAACCTGGAATAAAATGTATATTTCAAGTGAGGAAATTGTCCATCCTACACTAGAAATATTTCTAATCAGCATGTATATTCCGTTACTTCGGATCGAAATATATCTCTTAGAACAAATAACCAAATGGTAGTTTTAATCGTACTTTTTCTGGATAGCAACGACTGCAAGGAGATGGGCCAAAGGAAACTACAATCAGTTTGGAAAAAGTCTTTCTACTTATTATTGGAGTTTAAATAGAAGGTTGTCAACATTTCTTAGCCGTGTGATGACCGTAAAGCGGGTGCAAAAACGTTTATAGGACGAAATAATCATACCTTTGAGATGTTTGATTAACCAAAGTGAAAAGGTTTGTATAATAAGTTAAGGCGTCGTTGGCGACCATCTCATCCTTTGTAATATTATAGTCCACACCGAATTTTTTGAACTGACTCTGTATGTGGCGAAGCCAAGCAAACTGCAACATAGATTATGTAGCTCTTGTACCAGATCATGTAAACACCATAGATGCAGATAGATGAAGAACAGAAGCGAACACACACACAGACACATACAAACACGCGCGCACACTAAGGCAAAATGAGTGAGATCTACACTTGCTTTGCACTTCATTATGTCTATTATTAAGTAATGAGCAATATTTGGCTGTAAACTAAGGAGAGTAATCCTTTTGGTGGCTCTGAGTTACTAAGGGGACAAGAAGATGTGGACGCTTACCATAAACAACGATAGACTAAGATTCCAGGTGCATGTAATATTGCCTTGTATCAATCATCACAAGAATTTTTTTCTGGCTGAAACTTTATTGTATAGCTTGACTCATAGCTAGTTTTTCTTGCACGAGTTCAAATAAAAATTATTTAAAGAACCAAGTTGCCAATCGAATAAAGTCTAATCAACGTTTAGCGGTTGTTTCTATTCAAGACTATTGACGATTTCTTTTATCTATTTAAATTTTCAAAACATCTAAGATAAACATATTCATTATCCAAACGGAATCAAAACTGAAAATGGAGTACTCAATCAAAATATTACTCGTATTTTAGAACTTTGACCGGACACGTGTCATTGCTAGACATGAATGTAATGTCCAGGAATATACCGACATAATTTTAAGCCAGAAAATTAATCCTCCAGGCACAAAATAAGCAAATAAGTACTGTACTACTGCTAGGCGTAAAGAAGCGCACTTCTTTTTGTCCTTTAATCCACTTGGCGCCAAGCAGAAAGTTGTCCCCCATCACCCGCCAAGTATTGCTCATTATGTAAAACACAGCAGAGAAACGAGTAACAATAAAGACAAAGTGATTTCTGTACACTACCTGTGGAAACATGGTAGTCAAGTCAGCTATAGTCCTTCTGTGGTACAGTTTGGCCCTGTCAAGCATTTTTTCTCGCGATTCAATTGCCTGTAAATATTTTGAGTGGAAACACAATAAACAAACCAGTATGATTTTTCATCATGTCATAACCTACAGTTCTAAACACCAAAGAAAGTAATAAAGTAGCAGACATAGTATGCATAACAACATCATCATCACACACACACACATATCAGCCATCATGATGTTGACTATCACACACTAACATGTGCCAGCTGAATCTCAAAGTCCACCACATCTTTGGCATCTTGGGAGGCTGTGGTAGTGTCTGCACCCAGTACCACGAGGACAAAGATATACGCTCTTTCGTAAAGCATCATCATACCGGAGTTTCTCTCTGTAAAGTAGCTCTCTCGTGCTGGCAAGATCAAGTCAGTCTGCGAGAACTGAAATTAGTAGCAAGCACACATATGCATAGAACTTTCAACACCGAAATAGAAAATATCAACTTATGAAAGATTTACAACTAGTGAGGGACATTCGGAAAGTTCTTTTTTCTCATGACCGGCTAAACATGTTTTAAGGTGAAACTAGAAAGATTAAAGATGATTTTGTTGCATGACCGTCTGCTTGATTATTTCTCGAAAATTTCTTAAGCTGTAAAGATTAGAAAAAAAATGCAAATACAGTTTTTTTTGTATTACCTACGTGGTGCCAGACAAAAACATGACTTTAGTTGTTCTCTCTACTGAAAGTGAGACATGAATAGCCATTAACGCCTTGATTTACACACACCTAAGTTACTTTCTATTAAACTACCAAAAAAGAAACAAAAATAAAGAAAAAAAGAAGAAAACGAATAAGCAAGAAAAAGAGATGAAAGAAATAGAAGAAGAAAACAAAATCTTCTAAAATGTACCTGAATTATATTTCGGTCTGAATGCATCTCGTCCTGCGTGACCGACATGGGAATGAAAACATTAGTACCGAGGTCACCAACGTTTGCGAGGTACTCCACGATGTCTGAGAACGTCATACCCGTGTCATTCCATGACGGTTGTAGTGTCGGGTAGATGCCACTGCCAGTCAGATTGAAGAGTCGAGTACCGGCTTACTGCCTCAATTTCTCTGGTGTCTATCATCATCATCATCATCATCATCATCATCATCATCATCATCATCATCATCATCATCATCATCATCATCATCATCATCATCATCATCATCATCATCCACCCGATGCGACCAGCGCTCATGCTCTTTGTAAGAGGTATAGCAGCATGCCTAGTAGGCTTATGTAGAATACTACCGTTGTTCTGCCGCACCTACATACTGCTTCAGGCTTACTGTATCAAGAAAGACCACAATATTTAGTGGATTACAAAAAGCCGAAAACAGGATCTAACGACAGTAAATATGGTTTTTAAATGCTTTTTATAAACTTAACAGATTATTACGAAAGCAGAAGGAACAGGGAAAAAAATTAGGGAAATACCATCGAATTGCATGCTTATTGTTGTTTACCAAAGGGTCAACATCACAGCCTATAGCATTGAGAAAATCTTTACTTTTGTAAATAATAAAAAGGAAGAGCTTTGTGAATTTTTTGTATGGAAAAGTCGCTAAAATGACGTTATACCGTACTCCCATCATTTTGATTAGAATTAAGCAGGATCGAAGGGGATCGAGCAGCCAATGATAGGGCGTCATTCCGTGTCGATTTGATTTCCTTTTCCAAAAAACCTGACTAGAAAAGGTCGAATCAAGGATAGAACGTCAGAAAATACGATTTTTAATTCTTTTTAAAAATTCAGCAGATGTTTTACAAAAGCAGACGCAAAAGGAAACATCGGCCAACACGAAATTGCCCGAAGTGCTTATGACGTGGTTCAACGAAGGGTCTACATCGTCAGCAATAGCACTGGGAGAAAAACTTAGAGTTATATATATAAAAGTCCAGAAAGCTTTACAGATTTGTTAAATATGTGAAAGTCTGTGTTGTTATCATTTTGATGAGTAGTAGGGGTGGGGGGACGTCAGTCAGTGTCACTTGTTTTCCTTTTCCAAAAAGTTCGAAAACCCCGTCCAGAATGCGATTTAAGAAGTAAAGAGACGTGCCACAAAAACAGAAGGAAAAGGGCGCAAGCGATATATTTTATGCACTATAATAATATTTTTTCCTAAGTCTTTTAAATTTGGATTTATTCCGGTACAAAGTTAGCAAGTATTTTTAGAAGGGAGGGGGAGGAGTCATTTCGTTGTTCTCCTTTTAGAACAAAAGAAAAAAAAACAAAACAAAAACTGGTTATTTGGAAAAGTAAAATTAATCAATAAAATGATACAAATAGAGAAAACATTTATGATAACATAAAGAAGAATTAACGTCAAAGATAATGAACACGAGAATCCCAATAATGCGTGTCTCCCTTTTATGAGCTTTCCATAAGTCTCAGTGCTTCCACGTGCGCATATTGAGTAATATTATCGTAAGCAGTTACGTGATTACTTTGCAGGTAAATTTCTTTTAATGCATATGTATTGTCAGAGAGTGGTTTCTATTTCAGGAATGTTAGATCAGCTCAATGGAAATGCCGTTCGTTCTTCGAACTGTTGTCATAAATTAAGATTGTATATTCCCACATTTGCATGGAAGCGTCTCTAGATCTAAAGTCTGTAATGAGCATCGTACATGAAATAGGAATAGTAAGCGTTTATTTAAACTTACGTCACAGCTTAGGCTCCAAAGTTATCATGTACATGTTCTCCGCTCAATCTCCCGACCCTATTTTTCTTATTTAGAGGGTCAAATGTGATCGCCAGTTCTCGTTATTAAAAGAATACCACTAAAAATACCACTAAAACACTGTTTAAATGTCATTGATGTGGCCTTTTTCGAAAAGATTCTTTTCTTCTGCTATAATTACCATATATAGTGAAATGGTCTGTTTTTTTTGTAATGAAGCAATGCTTATATATGTAGCATATTGAATTAGAGAAAATAATTGAATAGACATAGAAACTTACTAGCCATATCCCTAGTCCAAACACAAAACCTAAACTTCAATTTTATAAAGTGAGTAACAGTTGATGATAGCTTGCACTTATAAAGAATTGATAGCTGTACATTATAATTGTAGTGAATGTGGTGGTCATGCTACATTCACTACAAATATATAGTAATGGAGTGGGACTGAGGCCAACAGCAGAGTATTGCCTGGCTCCTGCTGCTGACACCGTCGACCACTGCCAACTGCTGCCAAGCAACAACCTGTTCTAAAGTGTTAGATTGATGAGGTATTATTAAGAGCTATCATCATATCAGGTCTAACCCATTCCAATAAAACAAAAATGACAATACTTTGTAACATTGAGATATATATATAGCTATAAGTTTCAGACAAATATTGCTTTTTTGTGTAGAAAATGGAACCAGTGTACAAGCGGACAACTGCCTTTAATGTCTTCTGCAGCGAAAGGCAGAAGGGTAGGTTTATTTTATCTTAAGTATGTACAGTAGCTATTATACTACAATAATTGCTTGCATTAAAGCACCGTTCTATTCTACTTATTGTATGTCATAGTCTTCAAAGTTTTTAGTATGTTAATGACCTAATTCTACATTAATGTATATATAGCTTATAGATAGGATGCATTATCACCGATTGAAGAAAAAGAAGTACAAGCTGCTAAAGTAAGCATGAAAGAATAATAACTTGAAAGTTATTAATAATAGCTTAAAGTGGTAATTATGAGAAGCTTTAGGGATGGATTCAGTAATCTCAGATTATTCCCATGTCAGGTGATGCCTGAGTGTATTGTATGATAATGAAAGCTTTTAATTGGCTAGACAAAATTTCATATAAGTATAAATTCTACTAAACTCTCAGTGCACAATCCTGGTTGAATATTTTTCTCTACTTTCGGTCTGCTTGACTTAAGCAGTATTTAATTAAATATGAATCCTGTTCCTGGCAGCTGACAGTGTTTAATTTCAGAACTGTATTTGAGTGCATATCATCTGTTTGACAATGTCCATGCAGTGGTGTGTGTATGTGTTTTTGGTGTTCCCAGCCAACTCGCAAGGTGGCTTTCAGCCAGAGCAATGGGGGCTTGAATGGCGTAGTCTGCCAGATGCCTCCAAGAAGGAATATGAACAAAAAGCTCTGGCTGAAAGAGCAAAAAATATTGATGTCAAATCAATATTTAAAAATATCAATAGTATGGTAAGTAATCAATATTATTACGCTTTTGTGCTGTTTTGTTTAAGTGTAGATAGATTATTAGTTGTTTATTCTATGACAATGGAAAAATGAAAAGTTAGATGCGTTGTATTTTCTTTCAAAATAGATGACATTTTATTTGGATTATTCGGTTTAGATATGTTGTTCATTTGGACATAGTCTACTAAAACTGATAATTATCACACACTGCAATTATTTAACCACTGATTATCCTGTGGGAGGTATTTTGTTTGAGTATTGCTTATTTGAAAAAAAAACTCTTTTTCTTTTAAAACTAAGATTTAATGCTGAATATCTCATTTGTATAGTGCCCCATTAAACATTCATGTGAAATATTAATAATTATATTGGTTGTGGTGGATATTATAGCAATACAGATTTCCTTTTACAGTTTACCCTCCTGAAGGAAAATAAGGAGGCTGTCAAATCCAGTGGAATAGAGGGGGTGTGTCTTATCGTGTCAAAGACAGATTCCCCCTATTTCACTGAATTTGGCAGCCTTAAAGGAATTAGCAAGATGCCAAGCTTCATAAATTCAATTATGAAGCATTCAGCCGGAAAGCTGGACAATGGTACTTGTCGAATGTCATCTTACGTGTTCAACTATTACTGTTTTGTGTTTTACGTAAAAGATATGTATAATGTCGAATATTGAAATGTTCACTCGTTTTTTTATAAAAAAAGAATGTTGCATAATCATAATGTTTAAAAAGAACATTTATATGCAAGGCTTAGTTTCATGCTTTGCTTGCTAAAAATGAGAGTACTGGTATTGTCTCTTTAGTTCAAGTGTCTGATCTTTAAGGTGTTGAACAAAAATGTGTGCGTTGAAGTACCTAGTCATCACATTTATTTTTACAACTTACTTGTCTTGCAGTGAAACGGGCTTGCATTCAGGACTTGCGAGACAAAGTGATCGCAAAAATGTCCAAAATCGCAAGTATGTGAAATATTTTGTTTCATGAGCTGCCAGAGGTGTGGTTTCTAGTACATATTTTACCTCTTTGGTGATGAAAACAATCACAGACTTAGCATAAGTTTTGCACATTATGTAAGGGTGGAAAGCTAATACAAACAGTGAAGTAATTGGATCTAGGTAATGTTTTTTTAGCACAAGCTATCTATGATTCTATCTCAGTAGCTGTAACATATTCGTTTTGTGTTGGGTTTGTTTTTCAGCAGATATTGTGAATTTACAGGTAATAGAAATATTGCATGACTGTATTGACAAGGATTTTATATTAACAGAATCAGAACTTGGCCTAAACCAGTTCCCGTATGAGAGGGTCAAAAAGGGGGAATTCATTATACAAGGAATTCCCCCATCCTTATTGCCCTTGAAGCCCCCTGGGAGGATGACCTCAAAAGAACTGATGCAAGTCCTTGACTGCACAGTCACTGTCACCAGGTACTCAACAACTTGGGCATGGTCTATAGGTTAAACTAGATTAAATAACTCATCTGTAGCTCACTGTTCCTCTTTTCTTCTAATGAGAGAAGTTCTGTTGACAATGTTTTGTTGAATTGCATCTGTTCTACATGCACTTTAACTTTGTGAAGATGTATTGCTTGTTTGGTTGTAATGATATGTTATTATTATGAAGTAATATCTTTAATGGTTATTGTATTATTTCTTAACTTTTTCTTTATCAGTAACCCTTGTGTCTGGGTTAGAAATTTCAGTGCACTTTATTTACATGTGTAGTGTGCATGTGCCATAAAATTTCAAAAATATATTTAATGATAAATAAAGGATACATGTAATGTAAAAACCTACTTAGAATAGTGAAGCATTTTTCTTCTCATCTGAATCTTTGGTTTCTTCAGTTTCACAATATGATTAAGATACAACGATGTATTCCATCTATACAAATGTCATTGTGCAGAGTGGCGGAAGGACCGAGTGCTGTAGATGTCATGCAAGCACCAGTGGTGGCGGATAGGTGAGTTTACTACTGTGGGACACTGGAGAACAAATGCAATGTATGTGGAAATAGCAACAGTGGATCTTATTTTCAATATATTTTACAGAAGCGGATCAGTTTAAACAGTATAGGATCTGTTTATTTTGAACGGTATAGCACAGAATGAGGTCTCATGCTTACCTCTTTGGTTTCTTCAGTTTCGTGGCTTCAGACCCACCTGCATGTCAAGTGGCACCAAACATGTTGGTGCAGGATATGTGAGTATACTTTAATACATACAGGATTTTTTGTTGTTGTTGCTCAATAATGTGTACAAAAGCAGATTAGTTTAACCTGTACAGCATTCCAATGATATGTTACTTCTGGAAGCAAAGCACAGCACAGTATGAGGTCTCATGCTTACCTCTTTGGTTTCTTCAGTTTCGTGGCTTCAGACCCACCTGCATCTCAAGTGGCACCAAACATGTTGGTGCAGGATATGTGAGTATACTTTAATACATACAGGATTTTTTGTTGTTGTTGCTGAATAATGTGTACAAAAGCAGATTAGTTTAACCTGTACAGCATTCCAATGGATATGTTACTTCTGGAAGCAAAGCACAGCACAGTATGAGGTCTCATGCTTACCTCTTTGGTTTCTTCAGTTTCGTGGCTTCAGACCCACCTGCATGTCAAGTGGCACCAAACATGTTGGTGCAGGATATGTGAGTATACTTTAATACATACAGGATTTTTTGTTGTTGTTGCTGAATAATGTGTACAAAAGCAGATTAGTTTAACCTGTACAGCATTCCAATGGATATGTTACTTCTGGAAGCAAAGCACAGCACAGTATGAGGTCTCATGCTTACCTCTTTGGTTTCTTCAGTTTCGTGGCTTCAGACCCACCTGCATGTCAAGTGGCACCAAACATGTTGGTGCAGGATATGTAAGTATACTTTAATACATACAGGATTTTTTGTTGTTGTTGCTCAATAATGTGTACAAAAACAGATTAGTTTAACCTGTACAGCATTCCAATGGATATGTTACTTCTGGAAGCATAGCACAGCACAGTATGAGGTCTCATGCTTACCTCTTTGGTTTCTTCAGTTTCGTGGCTTCAGACCCACCTGCATCTCCAGTGGCACCAAACATGTTGGTGCAGGATATGTGAGTATACTTCACTAAAAATAACACTGTAAAATATGGTGAATAGTATACAATAGTATGAAAATATGTAAGTCTTATGTAACTGTCATTATTGTGCACTACAGCTGAAGAATGTAGCAACTGATATAATTCAATATTACCCCAGAATGTTGGCTTTATCAGGATCACATACAGAGCTGTTGATATTCCAAGTCATTTAATTTTTTATATTTATTGGTATTGATTAATTTGTTTTCTTTTCTGACCAGGGAAGAGGCGCCTACAAGCACTTTGCAACTTAGTAAGACAACTGATTTTCTCATTAATGCATGCAACGAAAGCGAAAATTATATATATATCTGTGATATGCAGTGTCTCTATGCAAACATTTATTCTCTTTGTGCACTATTATGCAAACATAAAAACAACCTATCTAGATTATGTTAAAGCAGAGACATATTTGCAGGATGCAGTATATGAGATAGCTGAACAGATTGCCATTTTGCTGCCTGTCATCTGTCCTAAATTCTGTGACAACACCAAATGTACAAAAGAAAAACCCTGTTTGTAGTCATGACATTACCCAGCCTATGTAAATCAAAACCGAGTTTTGTAAGACATTGCTCAGGGTACTGTTTGTTCCCTCATGAAATCGAATTTTGAAAGGTCTCAGTTGAGTGAAGCAGATTGGTCATAGACATAGTCATAGTGAAGGCAGACACTGATTAAAATTTTTCACTTGTAAGTTTGGTCTATTCATTTGTGTCCAGGCACAGTAATGAAGAAGTCTGCAAAGCAACACCAGGAATCCAGGGAGAAAAGCCAAAGAACAGGTGATAATTCTTTGTTAATAGATTTGATAGGACATAGTTTACAACTGTTCTGCTTTTCTGGCTGACTGCATTGTTAAGTGTAGTGATGTTTATGTCTTGTCCATAGACATTGTCCTTTGAATGAGAAGTCACAGCCTTCTCCAGTATAATCAGATTTTCCAATCAGCTAATATATATTTGTGATGTCAGCAGTAATTTTGTTGATGTGGAGTCACAACTTACATGTACTGTTATTATGCAGGAATCAAATCTCTGTGGACAGCAGCAGAAATACTTGTTGTCCAGCAACACTTCAGCCAGGAGTTGGCTGGGCTGAAGCCAGTGACACGCAGCAGCATAGACAGTTTTTTGGCCCAACAAACAGTGGTTAAAAGAACAGCTACTGCACTGGGAAATTATCTATTAAGGAACAGGTAACTTCAACACTTACCACAGTTAAGGGCATCTGTCAACATGATCCTCCATAGCTAGAAGAAAAAAGAGTACGATTTTGTCGTCTCCAATATCAAGGCGTTTGGGAGGGTTAGAGGAACATACCACTAAAGTCCCACTAGGCAACTAGGGTTGGATAAGACACACCTTGTGCAAAGCACTTGACACCAGTGCCAGGCACGCTGGAAATATCAGGGGAAGAGGAAAGTTGTGAGGCCAAAGCAGACTTGGAAAATATCAGTAGAGAGCTAGACAGTGGATGCCAAAACCATATGGGCCCAGTTGAACTAAATGAATGGTGGTGGTGCCAGCTGCACTTACAATTTATAATAATGGGTTATGATATTCATTTCTTCTTGTAGAGCTCGAAACATAAATTTTTTTAATCATACCTATAACTTCATGTTTCAGGAAGAAAATCAGACCTAATGATCAGTAGTGAATCTAAGCACCTCACCCACACTGAAGACGCTTGAGATGTTGGATTGAGTCTGATGAAGGGCATTCTGTACTTTCAAGACACAAGTCACAGAGCTGACTGATGTGGGGGTTCTTTCTGGGTACTCCAACTTCTTTATCACCATCCACCTGTGTGATGATGTTGCATGATACAGCCCAACAAATTCAAGACATTCAAAAATTGCAATTTTTCATTCTTAGTAGCTGTCAGTTGCATGGAGCTATATGCATTCTTCATTGTGTTGATGTCTTTGCAGACAGAAACCATTTGCCCAGTGATTTGGTTTTAGCCTAGTACAGAAAAAGCACATGTTGTATGATTATGTGTACTAGTAAAGTTGTGACACACGTGCAATGTAATTAATATGTTGCTGTCCATGCGATTTTGACATGGTAGGGGGTTTTGGTTGTGTGGCTATTACTAAGCTTCAGATCTTATGAACTGACTATTTGATCTACACTGTTGGTGTTTCTATTGTGGTTATGCTGTAACTGAGTATATAACAATGCAATTTTTTTTTTTTTTTTTTGTCGTTCGCCTCTTTCACACTTGGAGACCAGCTCTTGATATGAAATTGGTGGTCTTCTGTAGAGACTCCACTGGCCCGTACAGCTTGTTGTGCAGGGTCTCCGACTGTGGCCACGTCTCTTTCCTCAGGGTACGGAGATTCCTACAGTCCTGTAGGATGTGTTCTACAGTCTGGTCTGCCTCTCCACATGAGCATCTCGGGGACGGCACGAGGTGCAACTTCCTGTGTAGGTGGTGAAGCAGCCTGTTGTGCCCGGTCCTGAGGCGGAAGATAGCGACCTGGTCCGGTCTGGACAGCTGATGGTAACTGTCCAGTGGTTGCTGTGGCCTGTACAGAGACTTAATGATGGTTTTCATCTCTGACATGTTGACTGCATTGTCTTCATTGCTCGTCCTCTGCACCCAACTTAGCCATCCTGTCAGCTTCCTCATTCCCATCTATCCCGCAGTGTGATGGGATCCACTGCAGAGCCGTTCTGAGGCACTTGATGTTTAGCAGCGCGGCTTCCAGGTCTGGCAGTTTGTTATTGTTGACTGCCTGCAGCACCGACAGAGCATCGGTCAGGAAGACGACCTGGCTGTCATGGTCTGCTCTGCTGCTGATGATGTTTGCTGCGTGGACAGGGCTTCTACTTCTGCTCTATAGTTTGTACAGTGGAGGCCAGTTGGTATTGCTGCTGCCTGCCACTGTCCATTTGGGAACTGGATGTACACGCCGGCCCCTCCCCTCTGGATAGCGTCTGTGGCTGACCCGTCTGTGTAGGCCGTTATCCATGATTCCTGGGGGTACCTTTCTTCTAGCATGGCTAGCATCAGGGCTTTCTTGCTCACGTCGCTATGCTCATCCTTTGTTGTGAGGTGAGGAACTGTGGTGCAATGCAATGAAGTGGAAGATTATAAGTTTTTTTAATTTGTCTGTAAGATTAAATTCATTGCTGGCATGTGTTTGTGCAACAGTGATCCTCAGGATTCATCATAAATTTAAAACAATTATTGACATTTTGATGTTTTGATGCAATGAAAAAAAAATTGTCTTTAGTATTGGTTTATAGTTTGCATTTGAAACTTAACAATAAGGGATGACCAATTTTATGCCTTGTCAAATAAAACCAAGCATACTGTATCATATATTTTGTCATTTCTTAGCTTCGTTTCATGGTTCTTTGTGCTCAACTGTTGTGTCATAGGCTGAGCAGTTCTTAACTGAACCTTGGGCTTCTCCCTAGAAGTTTGGGGGACATATTATTGGGTTGTTGCCATATCTGGAGCTGATGGTTGAAGAAAGAACATATTCTGGTGTCTGGTCTTCACAGCAGCACTGAGTGTTTTGTCTGTCTTCTGCACTAGCACTTTAAGGCATCAATGTTTTGTTTATAGACAAAAAGCTTGCCTTATGAATCAAGTGGGTTTTAATCTGAGATTGGCAATTTACCTGGTGCAATGACAACTTCAACAGAAATGGTAATTATTTATGATGGGAATCCATCAACATGCCCAGGACTGTTACAACCATTGTATGTCTAGAAACTGCTGTTGGTCGGATTCACTTTCATATCCTGTTAGAAAACACAAAAAAAGTATGTACCAATGCCGTCCGTCAAAACCATACGCAACCACCACCACCCCCACCCCCCAAAAAAAACCCACCAACAAATATTATCAGCCACCCAAGTAAAAACATGCTGAAGTTCATACAGAACAGCAAAAGAACTGCTGGCTGAAGAACAGGCTGGCTTCAAACTACGCAGAAGCACAGTTATGGAGATTGCAACGGTCGCATTCTTATTAAAGAAGTATCTTCAGAGGGACCTCTATCCAAAATTCGTGAACGTCAAACATGCTCAATAACCAAATAAAACCTTAATTTCGCACCGCAGTACGCGTACGTCAATATCTACATGAACAGGGTGCAGATCGAAGAGGTGAGTAGCGTCCAATACTTGGGGGCCACGCTCTCCAAGGACGGCACTTCCTCTTCAGATATCCACATAAGGATCACAACAGCAGCAGCTGCGATGGCTATGCTAAGTAAGATATGCATAGAAATAAAAGAAGGTTCACTACCAAGTACGAGCTGTACAAAGCCCTGGTGGTGCCGAACCTGCTGTACGGATGCGACACGTGGACTTCGCTCGCCGAGACGGAAAGGAGAATGCAGGCATTCCAGAACAAGTGCCTGAAGAGGGTGTCCGATGCCGCGGCGGCCAAAGGAAGAACTGACTTACGAACCTCTAAGACTGGACTGGTCGTCCTGTACAGGACCTGTTGACTACCTTCCCAATAGCCAAGGGTAGTGGCCTGTCAGCTGCCGCATCTATGCATGTGGTCTCTCAACGACATGTGCCGGTCAAGGGACGACTGACTGAGTGACACTGGCTTTCATCCAGTATGCTCACCCTCCAATTTTATGTAATCTTCATCGAAAAAAAGGAACAAAGTTGGAAGCTGGTATTGGCTGTTTTATGCAACTCTTGCGGTGTAATCTCTTTGGATTTTGTTGTGAAGTTTTGTTATGTCTGACATACGTATCCCTGCATGTGGAGCACAATCAAGGCGCTTGATAATAGGTGGTGTCAAGTCGAAATAGGTTTAAGATAATGACGAAGGTTGTACTCTACGCCAGTAAATATAGTGTAAACCACATTCCGTAGAACACATTTCAAGCAAACTGGAAGACAATAGAGAGTGAACGCCAGAGTTTAAATGGAGAAGAGATGGAGGAAGTTGACAGTTTCACCTATCTTGGGTCCAAAATGTCAAACACCGAGGATGCGGAGGTGGAGATTAGAGCCCGACTTCGCCTCATTCATGAGCACATGGAAGGCAAAAAACATCAGTTGATGAGAATCTTCAAGTCAAATGTGATCAGCACCCTACTTTACGGATCAGAATCATGGAAGATGACCAAAACCATCAGTAACAAGCTTGAAGTCTTCCAAAACAGATCCCTCAGGCGCATACTTAACATCTTTTGGCCAAATGCCATCACCAACGAAGAACTCCACCGAAGAACTGAAACTGAGTCCATCACCACGCAGGTTCAACGAAGGCGTTGGCGATGGATTGGACATGTGCTCCGCCAGCAGACAGCAGACCTCTCCACAGTCACCCTACGATGGACTCCAGACGGCCGAAGAAAACGGAAACTTGGAGAAGAACAGTGGAAAGGGAGATGAAAGGAAAGGGATGGACATGGGGCCACCTGGAGCGGGTTTCAGCCGATCGACATCGGTGGCGGACTCTGGTTGAGGCCTTATGTGCAACCTGATGCACGAAGAGGAATAGATTGTCCAGCCACGACAAGGAGGTGAACATGGTACCTACATTCAAATGCATGGGCACCATCTTTGATGTGAACTTTGCTGGGAATCAAAACTAGCTGCCGTGAAGAAGGCCCAACAGCTGTCTCCCAGCAAATTCTTCAGCTGTTTTATAGATCGCACATAGAGAGCGTGCTGTCCTCGTTGATCCGTTTTTACAAAAGTTTATCAGTGAGGGACCCTACATCGTTCTGTATCCAACTGCTACACAGGCACTGGGACAGTCCGGAGTGCTCTTCTATCTCTGCAAAACAGGCAGACACTTCTGAGTGTCTCAATTTCTTCGTGCAGACTGGCATGTCCTGTCATTACAATTTTGCCGACTCCCATCGGCCAACCTTTGTTGTTTCGACCGTGCGACTTCTGAACGCTACTGTGTGCGAATAATGGTAGTAGCTACCATGTACCCCTGAACCATGAGGGTAGGAGTCCGTTTGGCGGATATGAATATGTTTTGATAATCTGTGGTATTATTTTGTGCTTCCACGAGCTCGACAATACTGTCCGAAACCGTCCTTCATGATCTCTTAGATGGGGAAAGGGGAGCGACACCAATGCGCACCGGGGAAGACATGGTTGGCAAAGGATCAGATCAGTCGTGCAGGTTCGGCTCACCATCACCTACGACAGGCTGAATGAATAGATACAGTAGCCGCCGCAAAAATCCAAGAATGTATGGATAATATCCGCGCTGCGCCCTTCTTCCCCAGTATATTTACAAAACCTCGCACAGCTTAATGCATAGAAATAACCACCCCCGAACCACCTTCCCCCAGAGTACTGATCCATGAAAACGAACGCTGGATTAATGATGTGTGCAATTGCATAATCCATACTGTGTCGAAGTATGACATTAACTTTTATACCGCATACTTCCTGTGACTGTACTCAAGTTTGTGTTGTCAAGTTTCACAGAGTTGCCAAGTATAATTTGTAAAAAATAAAATAATGTTTATGCACTGGTTGGGTGCTGTAATGGACTGAATGTGGACCTTGCGCGCAATGGATAACTTTTGCATTCATGCATTCGCCTACACACCTAATTACAACACATTCATTCCATACAAGTACTTTAGTATGAGGTAAAAGAATATAATGAAACAAAGAGTTCATATATATATATAAAGGAATATTTCCAAGTATTATTCAGATATAATATTAAAACTTAGCTTTCGGTCGCTTCTTCTCATTACTGTTCATCATGGTGATGACTCCAATTTTCACAATTTCCACAGTTAAAGTTCACACTTCACTAATAAAGCCAATGTTCACAAGTTCACCAGCTACAGTTCATAATTCCCTAATAATTCTAATGTTCACAAGTTCGTCGGTTAAAGTTCACGATGCACTAATGGTTCCAAGTCCCGCGGACCCTTAACGTCTTCTACAAGACTCTAATCAAAACCTTACCACAACATTAATAAAAGTAGAAAATAGATTTTCTACAGGTTCAAGCTCAGCAGGCATTCCACCGAGTTTACGGACAAAAGAAATTAGAACACTGTGCTCTTGGTATATTGTGCAGTACACAAGTTTATTTCTTCACCACCATGTCCACATTTTTCAAAATGACTGTAATCAGGGTTCCCAGGGATCAGGGATGGTGCCAAAAAAGGACCTTAAAAAGACCTTTCATGCATTCGTAAGTGACAGTCATAGATGCTTCAGTTTTTCTCTTGTGTGGTCGGAAAGATGTATTATTTATGAATCTGTGGTCTTCTCTATGTTCTCAAATACATGTATTTCTAGTAATAAATAATCAAAGAGTTAATTTTAATGCCTGTCTGCCATATTTAGATTCGATAACTTAAAAAGTGTCCTTAGCGCGCTGATAACATACACCGTTAATGTTCCAAGTTTTCTAGAAATGTAAGTAATAATAATTGCACAACCTGAAAGCCATTCTTTGGTGTAATACAAAAGTCAGTTCACGTGTCTCTCTCTCGCACACACACTCTAACGGGAAGAGAGAGAGAGAAATAGAGCTATGCACAGTAGTACTAGAAGATCAAAGTTCAAGAAAGAGTAAGTTTCTAAAGACCTTTTGAAAAAAGAGTGTTTTTTGCAAATACGGAAGGGCAACTAGTGTTGTACAGATGTGTAGACCAAACATGCGGCGAAAAATCGTCGGTATTTTGCGCCAAAGTCGACTCCGGAAATAAATTTGTGGTAATATTTTATCGATAAAAGGACTTAAAAGGGTCACAGAGAAAATGTAAGGACCTGTGTGAGAATTTGAAAGGACCGCATGGCAAATAAAAGGACTTAAAAGGCCTTTCGCGAAAATTCAATATAAAAGGACTTAAAAGGACCTTGCAAGGACCTGGGAACCATGTGTAAGAATGTGTTTATTATTAATGTGTTTACTATTTGTGTAAATTTTGGCCAGACTTGTTGATTCTTGTCAAGTGGTTAAAACTGAAAGAGAATTATGGGGGATAGCGGTTTTGCAGGCATTCATTAACACGAAAAGGTCAGGTTTGATTGCTGTGCTTTGAAACAGATCCACTTGACATTATTATATCTCATTAATTTGACAGTTATTCAAAAGGTGCATGTAAGAATGCATGAAAACTCCATGAAAAATTGTCAATAATGACAATAACAATCTGAAGAAATAAATCTAGCTTACAATCAATATAGGTGTGCAAACTTATGGGAAAATAACAAGACATGTAAAAAATTCTGGTTACAAGGCAAGAAGTACACCACAGCAAGCAAAATATGCACAAAAATATGCGATTTCATTTTCTAAGGCACACCTACATCACAGAGGAAGCTGGGTGTATGGTGGGAATTTGCAAACATCAGCATAGAAAAAGAAATGAGTTAACTGAATAATTCAATGACAAAATGCTGTTGTGAGAAGCAGGAAGACTGTTATTAAATATTTAAAATGTTCCTATCATTCCAGGCAGTAGTTAAACAATTTTGAATCATGTTTGTGTGCAGTATAATTTGCATTCTATTTTACCACCAGAATTACAAGTTCACTGCACTATATCTTGATAATGCAAATGATGAAAAGCACATGTTTAAAATAAAGTGTGTTCCACATCAAGACCAAAATTTTCATCTACAAGTTATTTGCAGCATTTCTGTTTGCTCTATCTAGAAATATCATGAGAAAGAAGGCTGCACAGTTGAAAATAACACAGGTTAAATGTCATTTGCTAACACTTATTTGATGACAAGGTATTTTTAGTAAGCACACGTTGCTCTGCTACTCCACACATGGCAAAAAGTTCATCCAGAAATGGGATGAAATACATTGCTATTAAAAAATAAAAAAAATTAAAAAAAAAGAATTAGATTACACTGTTGTTGGTTCAAAAATGTAGCAATGAATTCATGAAGACTTCATTGATGTTGATTGTAGCAATGCTTTGAAGCAAAATAAAAACGCTATCATCCCTTAAATACCTTTATGTTATCAATAAACATATCAATTGTCCAACTCAGTAGACTGACTATAGAAAGTAAAAGGTCAAAGACTTATGGAAAAAAATGTTCTTCCTCCTCCTCCTCTTCCTCCTCCTCCTCGTCTTCATCAGATTCTGATTCAATATCTGAGTTAAGTTCACTAATTACATCTATCAATTCCTCGTTGTCATCAGAATTTGGCTGGCAAGTGGAGGCGGAAGATGACAGTAGGTTGGAGACTGAGTAGTCAATGATGACTTGCGAAAATCCTGGCTGTTCCTTACATTTGGCATGCAGATCCCTTAGCTGGCATTCCACTTTATGTTTACTTACAGACTTAACATGGTTTAGGGCACAGTCATATCGACTGACTAAGTCTGATGGCTGACATAATGACACATTTTGCTCCATCAGCCACTGCTGTAAAAGGCAAATATCATATATTATTCGCTGTTCCTCTTCTTGCCCACGATCGTAGTCTGCTGCACAATTGGCTGCCCTCACTTGCTCTGAGTTCAGTTCTGGTGCTATATGAGTGTACAGAGCTGACTCTGGGTCTCTAAATTCAGCTGGTGAAATGTTTGGAAATACATTTTTTAAAGACCCAATGACAGACTGCAGCTGTGTGTTTGTTGTCCGCAGCTTCTTCGCAATTTTCTGGGCAATTTTTTGTCCATCTGTAACATGAAAGATATTGGATTTTTAATTTCAAATGTGACAATTACCATTAAATATTAATGGAACCAAATTGTGAATCCACAGGCACTGCTTGAAAAGCAGAAAAGTATTTTGCAAAATGACACTTGTATTCCAACCTAATATTCACTTGGGATTTCATAATGTTAGAGATGAAACAAATGCCTTTTCATAGTAATCCAGTGAAAAGTGGCATACACAGAGGACAGGCATCAGTCAGACATGAGATATTAACCTCTCATACCTAATCCTCTCAAAGTGAAGGCAAGCACTGTACCATGGGACTGTCTTTTCCCAAAATACTAACCCAACACAGTAACCATTTCAAGGAAAGGAATAAATTACACACCAGCATAGCGTCTCTTTAGTCCCAGCAGTTGCTGCCGCTCAGCTGACAGCTTCCTCGCTTTCTCAAGCAGAGAATCAGAGGTAGAGCTTTCTGCAAAAATGACAAATAATGTCGACTTATATTCAGCTTTTAACTTATCATATTTTACTTAACACAAAAACAACTAAGAAGTGTTATTGTACAATACTCGTAGGAATGCTGGTTATAATCTTGCTAATAAAACTTCAGCACTGCACATGGTAGGCTCTAACTACAAATCAACAGGTGCATCCATCTATTTACAAACCTTACGACAAAAGCACCCACCTTTAATTATATGAAGACAAGCTTTATATATTTTTAAACTACTAAAAACATTCATCTATTATAAGTCAACAATGCATTAGCTGCCTGTAACACCTTTCCATACTATGACTGTGTTGCACATGAACATATAGGGCTCATTTTGCTAAGATTTACCGTGCAACATAACACAGTATTATACTTTTTTAAAGTTTCTTCACAGTGAGTGGTGATATAATACCTCTATGACCACTGGTTGTTGATATAGTATCCTTCAGCTTGTGCAGCCATTCTGCAGCAGTTCCTCTATCTGAAAACAAATGTCTGATGCATTACCACCACTCTTGGAAAGACTACTACAAATATTACTTCTGAGTGTTGATTAACTTTGTCCAGATATTATATCCAACAAACTCATCTTTACCAGAAGGGGGCTTGGAACCAACATGGAATGAATAAAACAGCACAGGCATATAGACATGGAGAGGGTTTTGCATATTCTCTTTGATGCTTTGTGGAACTAGAAATATAAACTACACCCTTACACTTGCTTTCAACCTCATGGATAATCTCTTTGGCTTTTGCCTGCGTGTCCCTTGCCTTTTTGAGTCTTACAGACAGTGTGTCAGCTACAGAAGACACAAAAGTAAAAAGGTTCTCATTACGGTAATTTGGACAACATGTCAAAAACTTCCCCAAAAGCACTCAAAATACATGGTGAATATATACGATTCAAAAAATTAAAAGGAGATCTAGCAAAAGGAAAATTTATTGCATGCGCTTATTTTCTGTACTTCAAGTTTTCGCATTAGTTTCTTTTGAGATACTTAGCAGTTATACAGAATTACCTAATGACACAAAAATCCTCCTGGCATAGTGTAGCAGAGCACTGCTTAGTAGATCTTGCCTGTTGGGCAAAGTCATTTCTTTACTCCACGCAAATCTGCGGAGGAAAGACCATAAGCGTTCCATAGCTTCACCATCTATTAATCCTGTGCCCTCGCAAAAGCGCTGTCCTTTTGTCATCTACAACAGCAAGAAACATATGACATTCATCATACAAAGCACTGCAAGTGATACTGGAAGCTACATGTATCAGTAATATTCTAAAAAAATATAAGATTAACCAAAAAAGTCTTCAGTCTTTTCGTCTGGATAGAAACTTGCAATGTAGTGACTTTAAAGCAAGACAAGATTATGCACAAGCCTTGTCTTAACGTGAAAAGGAAGAGTCTAACACAGCTTGATAACTTGATAACTTCATAAGGCTTACCTGACACTGTGTTATATGTGCAAAGCTGTGAAACACAGGAACAACAAATCTAAATTTTTCAGACAGCTGTCCAAATAGTTGAGAATGCTTCTGTTGAAGACAAATGAAACAGAGAAAATTACCTTTGAGAGTTAGTTTTATGTAGAGTCACAAATCAGACTGATTCCACTGTCACAATCATACTCTTTTAACTATAAAGAAATACGGCATATCCAATAAAGTACTGATTGAAATTTCACACAGAGATTAATGCAGAGTATGTCATTCTTCAATTGTCTAGACTTATAGGCACTCATCTAATGTAATCATTGTTTTGACAGTTGACAATAAAACTTTTGCCAAAAAAATATAAGCCCATCACACCTATCCACTGCACAACCACAGCTACATGAACATAAAAAGAAAAGAACAATGTATGTACTCTTTCTTAACTTACATATGGCACAATGTTTTGTCGCTTAATTATTGGATAACCTTCACTCTAGTACTTAAAAGCCACTCAGCTACTGTAGTACCTAGATTCTTTCACACAATAAGTAGCTTGTTTACATCAGAATGCATGCAAAAATTAGACATTTAGTGCAGTCTCACATCATACAGGTGGATCACTTACTGTTATATGAGTCTGCAGTGAGCAGGCAACATCGTACATCACAATTTGTTTTGTACTAGCTGTGAATAGCTGCTCTGCAGCAATTCGTTGTAAAATATATACAGGATACCCAAATCTGGAATGATTACAAAAAAACACTTTTCATCAAATTGATTTGTTGTCTCATATTTAGTAGCAACTCTACATTCGGAGACTATTCATACTATGATATCTACTATATTTATTTATTAAGTTTATTACCTCTCTCCATGCTGCATATTCACAAAATGCAGAGGGAAACCATGTTGACACACAGCACCAAACACTCCTCTGATGTCCAGTTTTGCATTTTTGTTTTTTGACCTGACAAGATCACCTGCTTGAAAATTTGAACATTCCTGCAATGAAAGTAGTCAGTCATAGTCAATAACTTCTATTTGCATAAAAGCACATATACAAATATATTGCACTAAAGAGTAATTTAAGAAATACAAAGAATATAAGATTATAGTGCACACCGAAGATTTGCTACTTGATTTCGATGTTGCCTCATGATGAGTGTTGACAAAGTTTCTGACATCATCATCTGGACAAAACACACTAAATCTAGCATGTTCAAGTCCAGGTCCAAATCCAGAATTCATCTTGTGCACAAGCCCAAAATTAGCGTCCATCGAGATAACACGTCTCTCTGGCTTCTGTGAAAAAATAGACCATAATCTTATTGTTACTGTTAGTATTACACATGTGTACCACATTTTACATGTTTTTTAATGATGTAAACAAAAGTGTATTTGCATCATGAAATAAAAGATATGTTTTTGAAAATTCTCCTAATTATCAGTAGGCATTAGACAATGTTAATAAATTTTCTTTATATCAAAACATCAAGAAACGGATGTGCATAGATTAGGCATATCTTAAACAGCTTAAATTGCCACCATGTGAAAATATTAGGTACAAATAAAGTGTAAATAAACTTTTGTGGGTGTTTTTTGTTTGCAGAATACAGCAACTGTGTTAAATATTTCTTCAAATGCCAAATCATTAACCCTTACAACATACCAGGCTACATATTGGGCACTTCTTGCCCAGTAATTCGTGGGCATGAGCTGTTTCAAGACACAACACCTGATGATGGTGAAATTCTATAATTGTGTTACCTGCAATAAACCATTAAACAAACATATAAAATATCATTTTCACATCCACTTATTCTGTCCATACTTTCCAAATAATGTAAACTGAAATTATTGGCTTATAACGCTTATAATTAAACTATATTTACATCCATAAAATGAAACTGTCGCACTTCTTGACTAGAGGTCTAGTGGCACTGATACAGTTCTCTATGGAGTCAGTAAGCAATATGCCATGAGTAGTTTCTTGCAAGTTAGACTTGTTGGACAACGTATGATGATATGTTTACCAAATGTCTTGTGCATGTTTCTGTAATCCCTGCTGTGACAACATATGATGATGTGTTTACCAAGTCTTGTACATGTTGCTGTTGTCATGCTGTGACAAAATATGATAGCATGTTTACCCAGTGCCTTATACAGGTTTCTGTAGTCCCTGCTGTGACTGTGCAGAAATGTTGTCCTCCGCTCTAATGCATTGCAAAATTTCTGCAGAGACATTTGCCCTTCTAGTTGTAGCATTCTGCATAGCTCCATTAGTTTCATGCAGAATGCTGTCTCTGGCTTCTTCGGAGTTGATGGCCATAACCCATTTCTAACTAACGTTACAGCTTCTGGCTCACATTCACAAAACTGCACTTTGATTTGGTGAGCTCTGCCTATAATAATAAAGGGAAAACATAAAAAAGTGCTTTTCGTATTTGATACTGTTCTACCCTTACAGAAATATTATGCAACATATTCTCATTGTTCAAAAATACTGCTGCTACTTCTTTTATGTCCACACTACATGTTAAACTACAGCATAAGGTACTTCAGTAAAGTAAATATTCTTACCTTTCAGAATTGTAAATTAAAGCTGGTTAGAGCTTTCATTTATAAAATAGGAAAAAAAATTTTATAAATCTTTACACCAAAAAGTGACAATAAGTTATAAATAAATATAAAGTCTGGAAAGGCAGACAGCCCTGTAAGCAAATGCCACATGCGAAGAAAAAGAATTGCAAGCTCAAGACGAAAGCAAAACCCAGGGCAGCTAGCCCACTGGTGTTGAAGTGCAAACATTTATTCACATTTAACATCTATTAAGTAACATTTATTCACAATCTTGTTTGTTTTGGTGAAGACGAGGTTCTTCCATAATGTGATATTTTGAATGCATGACAATAAAATGTGAAAACAAATTTAAGAGAATGCATGGGTAAACTCTGTTTTTCAAGAAAACATAATAATCTTGCATATGTACCTTGTGCATCAAAAACTGTAATTTGACGGTAGTAGAGCTTGTCACACTGGTGCTCAGACAAAATGGTTGTTTCTCTTAACACAGGTGCAAACAATGATGCATCCTGACAATACAATAGCAAATTTTAATATAAGCTTGCAGCATTTAAGTCTATAAATATGCCATAATCAAATTATGGAATTCATTTCAGTTTCAAACCTCATCAAAAGTGCATTCCATGAGACTGTAATGCATAATGGTGTATCAGTTATTACATTAACTAAGTCTTACCACATTTCAGATTCCTTTCAGTTGATTTTCTGAAGCACGTGCTTATATAAAATAGAGAATATATTGCCAGTCCCATGGTGTATATTTACATTTACATAACAATCTAAAACATTATAAAAATATCTATCCACAAATGTTGATGAAACTGTACTTACTTCTTTCCAACTGTATGTCTGATGATATAGCACCAAAGAATGGATCTTCTCATCACAAGCCTTGCAATAAAGGCTTCTAGGTCCACAATCAGGACACCAGATAATCTCTGGGACCTGTGCACAGCCACAGAAGCTGCATTTTTTGTGGCAGGACTGAATCCTTCAATGTGGACACGAACAAGACCTGCTCGCAGATCTTTCCAGCCCTCAGCCTCAGTCACTTTTTTCTTCTTGTGATTGCTGACTCCACTTGCACCTGATGAATCTATCCATGGTACAGGTCATGCTTAAGAGTCTGACTTTCAATCAGCATTATAAACTAACGGATAACAAAGTTTGTCATTCTAATGTTCAATGCATTTTAATATCCTTTTCTATATTAAAAAAGTATGTATTTTTACAAAACCTCAATGTAGTTTATCCAGCATCTCTCTCTCTATCAAATACATATGTTTTATATTTAAAAACACACAAAAAATCGACAGCAAATAAAAACATATATCATCATACTTGTTACATATGAAATGCATATTTTTACACTGTGTGCAGTTGGACAGACTTGCAATAATTCCAATTTTCTGTAGTCATGTCAAAAGGTCTTGTGAGAGTCGAAAAGAACTAACTTTCTAGTACATACTGCTATCTAGAGGAATATCTGGAAGGTGTCACGTTCCTCCTGTTGCTGGGTTAGGGTTAGTCCATTTGCCCCTGGTCAGAGTTCTGTTTAGCCTCATGAAAGTCCTCATATCCTCCGCTGAAAGTTGCAGCTTACGTTTACGAACATGCCCGCGTTTATCCACGGAGACCGTATATCCAAATGGATACCACTTTCTTGGCCGGGGCATAGTTGATTATTGCACAGCGTCTGCACAAAATAGTAAAAGAAAAAAACGAGAAGAGCAATACCACAAAGTAAACAATTTGAGTGGCAAGACACGGCCAAATAAAATCACATGTTCGCTATTTATTGAATGTATGTGTGTGTACACAACAAGCTATGCCTAAAATTACGTGATGCACAAGTATTATTTGCAACAGCTGCACCGAAAATAGTTCAGCATTTAATGACAACATTCGAGAACGATCCACGCTCACATTCCTGAAATAGAAACTGCTCTCTGACAATACATATGCATTAAAAGAAATTTACCTGCAAAGTAATCACGTAACTGCTTAAATGATTAATAATTACTCAATATGCGCACGTGGAAGCACCGAGACTTATGGAAAGCTCATAAAAGGGAGACACGCATTATTGGGATTCTCGTGTTCATTATCTTTGACGTTAATTCTTCTTTATTATCATAAATGTTTCTCTATTTGTATCATTTTATTGATTGATTTTACTTTTCCAAATAACCAGTTTTTGTTTTGTTTTTTTTCTTTTGTTTTAAGGAGAACAACGAAATGACTCCTCCCTTCTAAAAAATACTTGCTAACTTTGTACCGAATAAATCCAATTTAAAAGACTTAGGAAAAATAATATTATAGTGCATAAAATATATCGTTTGCCCCTTTTCCTTCTGTTTTTGTGGCACGTCTCTTACTTCTTAAATCGCATTCTGGACGGGGTTTTCGAACTTTTTGGAAAGGAAAACAAATGACACTGACTGACGTCCCCCACCCCTACTACTCATCAAAATGATAACAACACAGACTTTCACATATTTAACAAATCTGTAAAGCTTTCTGACTTTTTATATATAACTCTAAGTTTTCTCCCAGTGCTATTGCTGACGATGTAGACCCTTCGTTGAACCACGTCAAAGCACTTCGGGCAATTTCGTGTTGGCCCGATGTTTCCTTTTGCGTCTGCTTTTGTAAAACGTCTGCTGAATTTTTAAAAAGAATTAAAATCGTATTTTCTGACGTTCTATCCTTGATTAGACCTTTTCTAGTCAGGTTTTTGAAAAGGAATCAAATCGACACGGAATGACGCCCTATCATTGGCTGCTCGATCCCTTCGATCCTGCTTAATTCTAATCAAAATGATGGGAGTACGGTTTTATAACGTCATTTTAGCGACTTTTCCATACAAAAAATTCACAAAGCTCTCCTTTTCATTATTTACAAAAGTAAGATTTTCTCAATGCTATAGGCTGTGATGTTGACCCTTATCGTCCACTAAATATTGTGGTCTTTCTTGATACAGTAAGCCTGAAGCAGTATGTAGGTGCGGCAGAACAACGGTAGTATTCTACATAAGCCTACTAGGCATGCTGCTATACCTCTTACAAAGAGCATGAGCGCTGGTCGCATCGGGTGGATGATGATGATGATGATGATGATGATGATGATGATGATGATGATGATGAAAATAATGATAATAACAATGATCCCCTTATCATAATCAGGCCACAGTGTAAAATTTCATCTCATTGGCTGACGGCGACTTTTGGATTTCCCTGACTGGCAGCTTCACAAACTTTTATTGGCTGCAGGACAGTGGGACTGTGATACCATATTTCCACGTGGGGTCAACAGTGCAGGGAGCGTGACGACCTTTGTGTACAGCGAGAGGACAAGTAAACAAAGCATGGAGACGTCCTCACAGTCACCTGTGGGTAGGATGTGGTGTCACACAGTGCAGATCTTATCATGAGTCGGTGAACAACACACCTTTATTGGTGAACAACAGCTTCTTAATAACATATTGAAGGCATAGCAAAGTCTATGAGGCGAGAGACTGAGGGCGAGTAACGCATCACTGTGTCTGTATATCATATAATAGCAATGTTGAGGACTGTAAGAATAGCTTGCTAATGCATGCACGTGTGTAGCTAATTACCACCAGCAACTCAAAACTACGCTTTGCTAGCCCTTAATATCAAAATGCTAGGTTCCATGTTACATACTCCATATCAAAGTGCTAGATGCCATGTTCCTCTGGCACACGCATTTTTGAAGAAGTGACAGTGGCCTGGGCGACATGCTGGGGAGGCTGGTAGCGATGAGCTGGGATCCTGAAGAGCCCTTAGTGGAGAAGACACACCAACTTCCATCGATTTATCTTGGCGAGAGGGAAAAATGAACCTGCCCTCAGTCTTTGTTAACAGCTCGTTGTCATCTTTAAATGTCCCAATACAGATGAGGACATTGCCAAGGCAATGGATCAGCGACTCCAACTCGGTGGGATTAAGGAATCCGACCTCATAGAGTTCTTGGAGAGCTGTGCACAGGATCTCAACAATAATGGTCTTTTTGAGCTGGAGTGGTGCAGTAGACAAGAGATAGACAATGCAGAGGTCCACAGCATTCTCCGTTTTTGTTAAACTTCTCACCCATTCTTCTTTCCCATCGAGAACGGTGTAGATATCCTGTGTCGGGATCATCTTAACGTAAAGTTATTTTCAATGTTAATATTGTATTTTCTTTCCTTTTTTGACCAGTTATTAAGTTCCTAGAACATACATATACACATTTTTTTAGTTTGAGTAGACTATAATTGCTCGTGAAAGCTGTGAAATACGTGAACATTCAAATTACCCGAGGGCCTTCTGAAATCACCTCAATCGCCTCAACTTTACTCCCCTCCCTCATTTCTATTTGCCCTGGTGACCTCGATAGCGCCCTGACGATGTGAAGAGGAATTATGCTGATCACCCTCACCTCACCTTTTTGCTGTGCTCGTAGTAAAAGCTCAGATATGGAACCTCGTTATAAAATGTGAAATAATCCGATTCTTTCAAGAATGTAATCAAAGAAAACGTACCAACACCATTCTAATAACATTCATAAGTCGTGAGTAGAACTCTTCTAAAGTAATGAAACAACAATGAGTCTTCAATGAAAGAAAGGTCTGTGCATCTTAGCCCCGGGAGAGGGTAACTGGGTCATTAAAATGGATGAGGATGGTTACATCTGGTGACTCGGGACAATACCAGTAACTGTAGGACATATGAAGATTTTGCGGGCCATTGAACTCTGTACAATGTCATTACCAGTATGCTGGTACAAGACTCAATCACGACATTTTCTCTCCTGCTCAGGTGCCAGGTGCGACCGGACATGCAGGGCAAGCGGGGAACACCTTTCCGTCTCTTTGCCTGTATGGAAACAAAGGCCAGTGATTTCTCCCTTTCCTAGGTGGAGGTTCAACAGCAATAATACAGCCTGCAATATAAGTGGACATGAAGGAAGCGATACAGAGTTATTGTATTCATGATTAATTGCATCGGTTTTGCTTTTAAATATCGTGTACACATTGCAAGCAAGATGAAATGCGGGCAAAACCTTTCGTTGACGACTATGGACATCTACTCTCACACCTTTCATTAAATAACTCACCGTTTGAAAATCACTGTTGAACAAAAAAGTTTTACTGAACATTTCTTTGCATCGATTTTACCCTTTTGTTAAATATATTTTTATCCCAAGAGAATATATTAATTGATTATGACAGTCAGGCTGATGGAAGGACAGCATTATCTTATTTCAACATATGTCAAGGTAAGTACAAACGATGACCCCACATATTCTAGCAGTTTATGTGCGATTGTGTGCTGTTCTCTTTCCTCATTTAATAACTATAATCATTTTATTAATGGTCTATCAATTTCAACTTAAGAAAGTTGTATATAAAGTATTTTACCAAATAAAATGACACATTCCTGTACATTTCATTTTTCTGTCAGGTGAACATTGATATGTCGCATTAAGTAATCAACACTCCTAACTTAGGAGAAAGTATTCAGCATTCCTTTTTTCTTTCTCAAAGTTCTCTTACTTTTTTCCTCTCATATCCATGTCTTACAAATTGTTTAAAATTTAGTTAATATTCATTCCTGTCATACATCTCATAAAGGTAAAAAAAAAATATCGTCAGAAATTTTATTTCGTTTCATTTCTATTTATTTCTATCCTTACATTTGCGTAGCCTTTAAACAAGTTTGCAGTACTTTAAACAAAAGTTCAATGGTTCTAGATGACTGCTTAGGTTCCCCTATAATAGAATATTCGGTATTAATAGTGGCATGGATGCGAGCGGGAACAATAGTCACCTGGCTCCAGCAGCAGCATTGTCACCGGCAAGTCATCAGCCTGTTTGCTGAGCAGCGTTCACACACTCACAGTCTTCTCCCAAAGACCAAAGGTGTAATAGCCGCATCCAGCCCAACAGTAAGTACCTGGACCGCTTTTAATCTAGCACGTGTTCACTGTCCACGAGAGAAGAGAGAGAGAAAAAATACAGGCACAGCGCCGCCATTGTGTCAGGCAGGAACAGGGGCAATCATCCTTAGCGACAAATGAGATTTTAAATCATCTCCCCTGGAAAGGACAGCAAAAAATTGACAAATCGCTACCATGCCTGGTTTTGTACGAATTATCCGTCATAAGAGAGGAAATGAAAAGGTGTCGGAAAGAGGTGATTGTGAGAGGTTCTCGCGTCTGCTTTGTACGCGACTGCAAATGTGCGATGAAATGAAATATCCTGTCTAGGGTTTATGGCCGCCTGACCATAGTATCCTTTCGGCGAGTCCCCGAGACAGTGATACATAGAGGAGGGTGCACAAAAGCTAGGAACTTGAACGACGGAAATAACTGTTCTCCCAGCCAAATTTTACGCCAGCGGAAATGAGAGCAAAGCGCCCTCGTGTTGTTGCAAATGTTCTCTCCTCTTGGTGACCAGCTCGTATTCTTCACGCTTGTCCATGCGGCGCTAGCATCTCCATGCGTTTTTATTTTATTTCCCTCTTCTGTCTCAAAGTTAAGCGTTTGGAATACTGCAGCAGCACCTCTGGACTGGGAGAGGCAGGGATGCTGACAGGTCTGGCAATTCACTGGGAGCAGATTAAAGGAGGAAGGTGGAGGTTATCTTCACACTTGTTTCTCTCCTCCGACTTTATTGCCTCTCGTTAACTAGCAGTTTCATTGGCGTTATCTTTCTATGTTTGCATGGATGTTTCACTGTTTCATCATTTATGTTATAATTTGTTTATACATTCCCTCTCATTTTTCCATTTCTCCTCTCATCATGCAGAAGATGCTTGGCCGCGCATGCGTGAGCGCAAACACATACAGAGAGAGAGAAAGTCTCTTTGTCTCTACTTATGCACATTTACACTCGTACACAAAGAAGACTGATAAGAAAAAAAATCGTCATCGTCGTCGTTATCATCATCATCATCATCATCATCATCATCATCATCATCATCATCATCATCATCATCATCATCATCATCATCATCATCGTCATCATCATCATCATCATTTTATCGTCTTTCTCTTTTATTATACTACCTTCAGTTCTTCAGCACTTGGAGGTGACTAAGTCGTTTTTGATTGAAAGCTCCCCAACCAAAACTATTGTCTGTTCAGGTGAACTCGGGTTAATATCACAGAAACCATCAGCAATGATGGAAGCCGAGATGACATTGTCATAAGAACTCAGCCAATCACGGCAACGTGTGGTCGTAAGCGCGTGCCAGCTTTAGTAGCGACGCTTCGCGGAAAAATTGACTTTTAGGAAGATAGCCCTGAGGATGATTGAAGCAAAGAGGCAAAAAACATGTTCTATAATTGGAAGGATAAAAAAGAGGCTCCGAGCTACAGATGTGGGTAGGAAGTGAGTAGAGAGAGAGAGACTCCGACAAGCAGAGTGTTCAGTTCTCGCTTCTGACACTTTTTTTGGAGTTTGGAAAAAATTCTGACAGTTTGTAGCTCTTTGTAAGTTGGTGCTAATTACACCGCTTAAGCAAATGTAGATGGAAGTCTCTTCACTTTAAAATCTCATCCTATAGTTTAGTGTGGTTATGACCATTTTGAAATGTAGCCTGGTGATAAGGAACAACAGGAGCAGACATGGTCGACATGAATGCAGAGTAAGACAACAACAGGAATATCCCTCTTTAATATTGCACAGAAATACCACAGGTTAAATGTGAAACAGAAATTTCACACATTAAGTAACTCTTCGTCCAGTGAGATACATTTCTACCAGTTTTTGTTGGCATTGCACACTACTGGCTCATGATAAACATTCGTTTCGTGTGTGTGTGTGTGTAACGCCACAGTAAACATGGATTTTTTTTCTGACTCCCTTGGGTACTGATGTGAGACTGTCTCACAAAATCACACAAAATATTCTGTGTCTGCATGGTCATTGGATGTCAGGAGATGGGCGAGCAGCTACCGTCAGTTATCATCGTGTGTTGGAGGTTATGTGGACGTTACATCGGGTGTGGGGAAGAGAGGAAGAAAGGATGAAAACAAGTCTAAGTGGTTCATAATGAGAAGTCTGTGAATGCCAGTCAGTATCATTGAATTTTGTTTTTTACTTCAGTCGAATTAACAGAGTGACGCCATCCTGAGAGAACTGGAACTAAGAGTTGTCTGCCCCAGGAAGCGCTGCTAAGTCCAGGTGAAAAGAGGGCGTGGCCCAGGACAAGATCTCACAGCAGCCAGGCCATGAAGGGCAAAGCTCCAGATGGAGACAAGGCGGCGAAGGAGTTGTGAGAACTGCCACAGTCGTGCGATGTCTGGAGATCAGTTCTCAGCTTTGTTCAGGCCAAAAACAGCGAAATGGCCGTCTAATCACGTGTCTTCTCATTCCTCCCCAACCCTCAAACCATTTGAATAAGATCACACATATACACACACACATACGCAGATATTTAAATGGAAAGACGAAATAATAATCAAAAAATAATAATCAATTATAATTCATAAATAATTCGTGAAAAAAATAATGAATAGTTAGTTAGATTGCTTATTATTATGTATATAACTAGTAAAACTTTTTTTTATAGATATATATATAAGCAGTGATTAACTTCCTACAAGTGTTTTATCTACTTTGATTTTGGTGGCCATTGTTTGACCTGCACGTTTTGCTAGGATGCTCGGCATTGGACTGCATTGTTGGTGTGCTTGTGGCATTTTGTTTTTCACCATTCACATCGACCGAAGAGTTTCTTTTTGACCACGCCATTGAGCTCTCAAGCTGTTACATTTCTTGGTTCCGTGCCAGTCTTCAGCAACACTGACACATACAACTACATGTCAGCATGCTCTTGGCTCTCTGGTTGGTGACCATCAGCACGGCAACGACCTACTGTCCTCGTACCAGAGTACCCTGGGTATTGATTCATCTCTTCTCTCTGTTTTCATCACAGATGACATGCTTTGAGAGCTGTGGACGTAAGAATAATTCGGCAATCTTAGACTATAAAAAGATGAATCCAGGCAAAAAGACAAGTCTAGTCTCTCTCGTGGCCCTTTCCTGTCCAAAGGACGAGCTGTGGGATGTGTGCTTTTGAACAATACTTTGTTGTGTTAAACTGGCTTTTTCAACTTTGTGCGTGCATGCGACAGAGCAGATAACACCTTCCTACTTTCTCAACCTCAAAAGGCATTCAAATTATTATTATTATTTTATTTTTATTATTATTATAAATCCAGGTAGTGAGGATTCATCTGACACACCCTCGGGGCCCAGGATGAGATCGACTGTGCCCTGTGCCCTAACGACAGCTTGTGCCGCTACAAGGGGGCATGATTATTGCTACAAGACGGGACCAAAGATAATATTACAGTACGGCCCGAGGCAATCATCACTCCCCTTAGCACGTGCAGCTTTATTATTTGCTTCCAGGCACTCTCTACACTAGCAATCTCTTATACAATATCAAGTGGCGAGAGGCTCTGTCCCTATATATCTCTCTCCCTGCCCAACTGATTTTGGTTTTGCTCCCCTTGACATAGCCAGAGCTTCTGATTCAACAAACCAACCAGCCAAGCGAGCAAGCAAGCAAGCAACCTCTTGGTCTCTCCGATCTTTTTTTCTATATTCTCTTTCATGAGTTTATTTATGTCCTCAGCAAGTCGACCAACAAATGTAGGAATCTCTGAACCGCTTGATTAAAGTATCGGAACCTAAGAATATTGTGCATCCTCCCTTTCAAAAAAAAGAAAAAGAAGAAGAAGAAGATATCCGAGAAGAAACTTATGGATGATATCAAAGCGAAGAAGATCTGACAGCTGCTGCAATCGTGAAAGTGCCCCACAGCATGTCCTATAAGCTAATATTAGTTACTTTGACAGGAAGCCGACCTGATTAATGTTTTTGTGCACCTGGAGCCGTTAAGCACCTATCCCATCCCTTCCTCATTAGCTCCTGTAGGACAGAGGAGAGCGAAGACAGTGTGGAGGTGGCGATCAAAAAGAAATTAAAATATTGATTTCATTGTTGTGAAAACGAGGCTTTGTGTGCAGCCCCCATTGCTGGGGCTGCTGGAGTCGGTCCTATTGAAGACGTGGTGGACACAATGGTCCTGCATACGTAACTCTACCTTCGCCGGGCTCACGACTGTTGCTTCGGCTCGACAACACGATGGTGGAAAGTTCTGGAGTATAATGCATGAAGCATTGACTGGAAACAATGAACCGACAAGAAAGAAACGAACTTAGAAAATGTTTAATTCTTGTCTGATCGTTTTAAAAGACAGATTGTTTTAGAAAGGAGTTTTTGCTCAGTAACGTAACTAGGTTTTTTTTTCCATCTGTGATCGTTTACGTGTTTCTCATCATAAATCATGAAATGAAAATTTACTCAAACGTGTGAAAAGATTAGGAAAGAACACGAAGAGTAAATTTTGGATTGAAGAACAGATAGTGATAGTGAAATATATCCAATCATTAAAAGTACTGAAAGTAAGGCCAGGAGGGGAGAGAGAGAGGTTTGCTTCCCAAAGCGTCGCATAACTGGTTTTTTGTTTTGTTTTGTTTTGTTTTGTTTTGTTTTGTTTTGTTTTGGTTTGGTTTGGTTTGGTTTGGTTTGTTTTGGTTTGTTTTGTTTTGTCTGGTTAGGAAAGTGCTTCAACCATGCGGCGATTTCGCGCTATGGTGGCAAAGGGATGGGCAGTACCGGAGTACCAGGAGAAAAAACCTCCACGAACAGGTGTCACATACAGAGAGTGTCCCGAGACGAGATTTGAACCCTTTCGCCGAGACTGTTAGTGGAAAACTTCTCAAGAGGCTAAGCGTTGGTCTTGGCAGACAGCAACACATCGATGGTGGATCAACAAGGTGCGCAAGCCACCACACCACTCCAAGGTGAGATTCACCAACTGCTGGTGGACCAAGTTAATAAATGATGTGGATTATCTTCCCTCCCTCAGACTTCTTCCCCTCCTCTTTGTCTCCCCTATAACTTCTTAACAATTACAACAAAAGGACAATAGTACGGTCGTATGATCCCTTAAAACAAAGAACAAACACCTACAGCTCGCGGAGGCGTGTGGCGCCATGTGCGCGGCACGTGACCTGTTCGCACGCGGACACGCGCTGGCGATGAAAAGACTGGCCAGAGGTTTCGTCTGACCACGTCACAGTGAGACGAGAGCCGCCAGCAAACACGGCACGTGTCGTCAGGAGCCGGACACGCACATGACGAGGGGGCTAGGTTGGGAGGTGTGGAGGGAGGATAAATAACAGGTGGGGAAGGACGCGTACCTGGCGATGTTTAACACGAGAGCGAAAGGAAAGAGGAGTTAGGAGAAACGACAGAAGCTAAGAGAGAGAGATAGTTGTAAAAATTCTAATATCAATTTTTCTAAAACAATATTTTTTTAAAGTTTACTTGTAAAAAAAATAGTCCCATTGTGTAGCGGACTTTTTCTGCAGAACCTCACGACGATGGAGATGAGCGAGTACTTGGAGGGACTGCAACATCTGGCTCAGCGTGGCATGAGGGAGGGAAGGTAGATTGCAGGTAAATGAAAGAAAGATTGCTCAACAGGTGGCAACAGTTATTGAGATTCAACAGTTATTGTGGCATCATCGCCTCGCCGATCGTGACTGAGGCGGTGGGGCCGCAGACCGAGTATCAAATGCCTGGTTGTTGTCGACGAGAAAGCAGATTCGTCTCATTGACAGTTACAACCACATTAATGGCTGCCGACCGAGAGGCGGGCTCCTTTCACGCCGAGTGTTATGACGCCTCGCCTGGTCCTGTAGATTGGATCGAGCAACCAGATATGGCTTTCACAATAATGCAGATATAGTTCACTGATTTCTTTAACAGTCGCAACACGGGTTTTCACCTCCTGCTTTTCCTTAGAATGTTCGTTGGCTTTTTGAAAGTCCTTGTTAAATGAACAAAAAAAAATTATTAATAATAATTATCACGCTTCAGAGTGCGTGGATGGATTACCTGTGCATGTGTACCTGCATGATCGACACCATGAAGTGTTTTGTTTGTGTGTGTGTGAGAGAGAGAGACTGAAGGATGGTTTAGGCAAAAGACTTTCCTGATAAAAATTTTTCATCCACGACTGTGACCTCTTCACCACTTCCCTCTGCCGGCAGCTGCAATACTTATCCAAACTTTCGTCCCTGCGCTTATAAATACCGATTGTACAATACCAGCGTGACATTTGTTCATTTCCTCGCTTTCTCTCTATCATAAAGGTTTGGCTTTAATCACGGTAACACTAAACCCGGGACACACACGTGCACGGCACTTCCTTCTATTTCACCGTCTTTCCTTTATTGATCTATAAATTATTTCAGTGTTGTTCACGGTTCAATGATTTTTATAAGCCCGAGGCGTTCGTTGTCAAAAGACTACCTGGCTTGCAGAGGTCCAGTTTCTCGCTTGCATCAGTGAAGCTACCAGTACGCCCCCTGGCGGTGTGCTGACGAGGAACAAGGAGGACGATGGAGTAGCGGAACCTTTAATAACGCTCATCCGGGCACGGACAGTAGAGTGTAAACAACATCAACAACGATGTTTCCTGATCCACGGGACGCGATGCGCGCTGTTTGTGACAGCGTATCACGTGACGAGGACCACACGCCGAGTTTTCATTGACTCTGCCAAGGGGGAAGTGGTGTGATAACATCTCTTTGAGATAGTCATCGTCCAATTCAGCAGTAAAGTACATGTTCTGTGTATATACATACAATAAATCCCCTCAGACTGTATACCTTTAACTAACTTAAAGACAGAATAAATAAAATCCAAGTTGAGGATGGCCAGCGTGAAGGTTGTATCCATCTCACAATCGGTCCTCGAATCGAAACCAGTGATCTTGACTTTAGCCAGAAATTCAGACAGTCAAGGAGCTTATACAGACAAGACATGTATGAATTTATAATTACAGTAAATATTTACTTTCAACTACATCAGTGATCCCCCTAGAACAGGGAGGATCGATGGCCAAGTGCATTGGCGGCTAATGAGGCGAAACGGTTGATCTTCTTAATGAGGAAATTGTCTTTTTGTTTCCCTCCTGGCAGTGAGTGCAAGTAAGCTGCTGATTCTCTGTGCTTTCTCGGAATAATGTATGCAAGTTGTTTTCCGCAAGAGTGCACTAGTGTATCGATCATAGCCTGGTATTCTTTAGCGCTTGCTGCTTGGACTGGCAAACATATTTCACGTGCAGCTGTGGAGAGCGAGGCTGAGGATGGTTCAACAAAATGGCGAGGGTCGCGATGGCGACAGGTGGTGGGTGGCTTCACCTCCGCGTTAGTCGTGTACAGCAACAGTGCTATCTATCTATCACACTCTTTCTAAGAAATGTTCAGGTAGAATGTTATATATCCACAACTCTGGATAAACAACAGTCTAATTATTTCAATATTAGTAAACAAACATATTTGTAAAAATTAAATGTAGTTTGGAAGTCGGAGATCGGAAGACATGACTTGTATTACGGCTGAAACGAAGAAAGAAGGATAGTCGAACAGACACAACCCTATGTTGATAATATTATGTTGCTGAAGGTGACATGTTACTGCTTCGGTAATGTGATGCTGAAGGTCTAATTCATAATTATTTTCTTTCACGAAAAAATATGACAAAAAGATGAGCTTGTCGACATTTTGGAAAGTTGTTTGCTCTACATTTACGCACGAGCATATTGGACATTTGCATTTTTCCTGTTCGACATCTGCTCACGACTTGTTTTTGTTTTGTCTTGACGTTTCCACAGGAGATGCACGTGCGTTACGTGTGTGACTTTTCTTGTGAAACTGCGCAGCACGTTCGCGAGGGTTTCGATTCTTGCGCACAATGTACGTGGGTTTATTTTTATTCCTCCACAGGATACACACCCCGTCTGCTTTATTTACATTTGTGTACATCATGTTCGTGCTTCAGCTTCAATATTTCCTGTGATTTCCTATTGTTTGTGGTCATACTTGGACAGTCACTGAACCCCAAACAAAAATATTTTGAGGATTTAAAGATGGGATATATCTTTACTCTTAAGATATTACTAGACAGCTGCAAAAGTTATTTATATATTATATTATGGTAACTAAAAAAACTAAAAAGGTCATTTTTAGGCCACTCATTTGATCTCCGCACGCATACCCCGTATCTGAGGACTGCCCCAAAACGCTACTACTTCTTAAAATTATTTGCGATAAATATTATTTGATATAATTCTTTGAATGACATCAGGCTCTGTTTTCAATAGGTGCTGTAAAATGACATTGATGACAGATTTTTAACCAGTATCATCAGCATCGCCTGGTGAAACGAGTCCCTGTCATAAGGAGGGACGTGGTTTCAAACGGACACTACTCTCAACGATCAAAGCTGGCCACAGATGTCGGAAGTTTAGCTTACAAAATAAAAATCACCGGACCACTCGAGATGTCGGCCCTCGCCAGCCACTCTGTGCCGCATGAACGCCATAGGCTCATTACTTTTATCAGGTGTATGAGATACTATCTGAGCCCGCCAGGAAACTTCACTGCTATATGCTACAACACAGGAGGGATGAGGCCACACAAGAGAAGAAATGGGCAATTTGAAGCTATTTTCCCATTTTATTTCCTGTATGATTGCAGTTGGACTTATGAAAAAAAAAGGCCTACAGCAAAGCAGTCACCATTGTGACGCTAGACAACTGTTTCATCTTTTAATTACCCGCCCTCGCGACCCTCCATCAGAGAGAGGGTGATAACCATTGCGAGGTTCAAGTCCAGGTTCTAAACCTGTCATTGTCGCCGGCACATTTTTCTGATGTGACAACGGAATGGCCGCCTCGGGGCGTAGCCGCGTTATTGTCGATGAGTCTCCATTACAGCACAATGACGACAGTCGTCGCCGTTATCTCGCCATCGCCGGGTCGACTCGCACCTTCAGCTGCCGACACGGAGGACGTCGCTCTGCGGTTCAAGAGACGTTGGCAGCTCCAGTGGAGATGCGGGGGAGCACTTTGTCTCAACAGCTTTACACTCACTCGCCCTCCCGTGTGCACGTGATTGTGGTGAAATGCGGGGAAGTGAGAGAAACAGCTGTGACAAACTTTTACTGTCAGTCCGAATCTATCATCCTGTACAGCGATATAACCGCCTTTTAACCGCCTTCCCCATCCCCTCGCCTCCCCACTGTCCTTAGATTGCTTCAAAACTGAACGATAAAGTAGACCGGATCACACTTTGAACTCAGCCTACATGTGTCAGGCAATGAAGATAAGATATTGTAGGGAAAATAATCTCGGTCGCAGATAGTTTGACAGTTTTCATTATCGTTATCATCCTTACACAGAGGAGGGGACGACAACAAATAAGTCGGGCATGAATGGAAACGAGGCGCTAGAGCGACAGGTCACCATCACACTTTACCTGTATCAGAAGATCAAGACCCTGTGATAAAGTAACACCTTTGTGGAAGTAGAATAATAATATTCTTCATTATTATATATGTTAACCAACTTAAAACAAACACTATATCGTGAAAATAGAATATATCAGTAAAACTGAAATCCCTAAAAGATAAATAAGAAATGTAAAGTATTCTCTATTTTAAATAAATAATTTTAAATCATTAAATGATTTTTGAAGTTCCTCAACATATTTATATGTTATGTAATATTTGTGGGAGAAGACATCACCTGGTCTTTCTCATCAGATGAACTTTGCCCCCAGCGCCATTTTGAGGTGCGGTTGGTGGAGCTCAGGTTCTTTCTTCCTCCACAAACTTAAAAACACGTATCTATGGAAACACGTGCAGATGAGCCCGAGCAATCACCAGCATGTTTTGATAAACTCCTGCCCAAACAGGTCCTTTAAGAGAGAGTCGAGGTAATTCCGTTTAAAGTAGCAATAATTATACGAAAACTAATATACAGAGATGTAATCACAGTTCCAGAATGCCTATCTTATAGGATTTCATCAATAACTTTCCATGGCCGCTGCTCCATCTTCAGCCAAGTGGAACTGCGACAGCTGAACCTGCAACTGCACTCAGGTGATCTTTCAGGTGAGGAACGAATGAATACTTTAACTGTGTTAATCAAGCTGGGAGAAAAACGGACAGAATATCTTTCGTTCTGCCATATGATATTCTTACAGACATAATTTGAACGTTCTCCTTGCACGTGTCACTGTATGTTGTTTGTTGTTGTTGTTGTTGTTGTTGTTGTCAACTTATTGGATTTAATTTTTTCAGTGCTTTTAGCAACCTTTGATGATGTAAAAGCGCTCTTATAACATTATTATTATATTTACTGAAAAGTTGGATGGGAAGGAGGAAAGGCAAACCGTGAAACTTTTATCTCCATTTTTATTTCCTCTGGTATATGTGCTACACAAAACATAACACATACATACACATTCACCTCCTTGGAAGCATATTCATACACAGAGAAAAGTTTAGGAAAACAGATCATTTACCGCAGTATACCATTTCTTTGTTGAATCTTACTAGAATGCCTATAAAGCTTTATACACAAACAAAGTGAACTTACTCCATTTATTTTAATACTGCAATAACTAATTGCAATATTAAACACACCTACTCTAAATTTAGCCAAAAGCTGTCGGCAAGTAATACTCTAAATTCATTTTCAAATATTTTCAATAACAGTTCCTGAGATCCCGTATGTCGAATAAAAAGAAGAACCCTCTCACTACCATTAATGTGATTTTCCCATTCCTGCCATCCACACAACACGTGTTCTTTTAATTAGCGGATAAATAAACTTACAGTTTGTACTCCCTGGTTCATCCACACAAAGCCACACACAATAAAAAATATCTTCGTTTTAATATTATAATAATAAAAGTTTAGATATAGTTTGAAAGTTTGTGGTGTTCAAATCAGCAGGTGTGACAATATGAGGCAGAACTATGGGGATTCAATAAGGCATCTCAGTAGTGTTCCCTTTTCTGTCTTCGAAACCTTTCTTGGGGTTAGATGGGCTACCTCCAAATATTTTTATGGAAATTAGACAGACACCTAGTGATAAGTATCTGTTTACTATTGAAACTTGTAAGAAGTTACAGTGTTATTTTTTGGCTTTTTTTTTTTTGTTGTTTTTTTTTTAGATGTAAATGGGTCAAAATAAACAGAGAGGGAGAGAGGTATAAAACTCGGGAGTAGCCTGTCAGATCAGAAATCAACCTCGTGCCAACTTTCTTTATCTCATCCTTCCGTTTATCATTTCATCTCATCTTTTGTTCCTCCTTTATTATTTTCATAATTTTTGATTTCTTTGTTTCAGGTTTTTTCTTACCATTTCCTTTTCCTTTCTTCCTCTTTTTTTTTTTCTTTAAACAAAAACTACAAAAAGTATATTTTTCGCTGACTTTTGTGGGCAGGCCGGCACGTGCTTGGCTGATGCGAGTGTTTTTGTGATGAGCGGACTCGTGCGCAGACGATCATCGATTCGCCTCCAGTGGTTGGTGAGCGTTCATTGGTGCCTGTCAAAGGTAAGGGTCAGAAGGCAGTCCGTGATTGGCGTCTGCAGCAGCCGTGGCGGCGGCACCTTGGCCGGCATCTTTCATCTCATTTTGCTGGCGCCACAGTCGATGTGACGCCGCCAGGGAGCGCGCCAGGCCGCCACTTGTTAGCGCCCCATGCTCTGCAATGCAGGCAGCATCTTCACAGAGACAAACAACGCAGCAAAGAAAGAAATAGTTTGCATGAATAAATAATGTCATATCATTTATTTTATTTTATCTTACAGTACATCTTTATCGTCAATGTCTCTGAATACTGTTTAAGATTATGTATTGATCATTATCTAATTGTATAATTATTTCGTTGTTTAAAACAACAGCTTTGACCCAAACTAATAAAACAAAAGAAACACTAGACTGCTCCGGGTTTGGGTTCCATATCGTGGGGTGAGTACCCAAGATAAGAAAATTAACGGAATCGGAAGCTTAAAATGTCCATCACTTGGTATCCCGGAAGGCTACAAATTGCATGGTATAAGAAGACATTAATGAGTCACCATTTATTATCAATAAATTATTATCAAATATTATCAATAAATAACTAAAACTTTACAAGTAAATACTCGAAGAAATTTATGTAAGACACGAACGTTTCCCGTATTATCTATATATGTTTTAATCACCAAATAGTTGAAATATTTTCCCAATAAAGGTATAATTTTGAGTCAGAAAATGTTTGTAGGTGATATAAAAATGTGAAGACTACGTTAATAGGAATAGACGAAGATAACAGTCTACATTATGCACTAGGGAGTGATTAGGATACCTGTCTGGATGCAGTAGAGATGACAACAGTTACTATCTTGCCAATGCCTAACATAAACAATAAAGTAGAATTATTAATACGGTAGGTTTTATAATCCAGTGTTACGTACAACATAGTGACAATCCATCAACAAAAAGTGATATAATCTGCAATATTTTGTTATTAATGCATGTACTGATGTAGACAGGTCCATGGACATCCTTCCTCAGCGAAGGTGTCAGCAAGTTGGACAAGCTTACGATGTTCGGCCATTGTGTCCAGTGGCACTAGCGAGGTCTAACCCAGAATCGCAACAAAATGGAATCGCTGCAGCAGTCTGTAAATGAACAAGTGGGTGGTTGTCCGTGCAGCCACGAGCAAGGACTCGACATTTTTGTGTAAGTCTTCGTCTTCTTGAGAGGCTCTGGCGCACAGAGCTTCCTCCAATGCACAGACCTCATATTCTTACTAAATCAGAAAATTCAATTTACGGTTGTCTACTCTGTGAAACATACTCCTATTAAAGACAGCTTTCATAAATATCAAAAGTAAAAAAACAAAACTTTCACATTTTAATAAGAGGAAAAGGACTTTCGTTAAAAAACTTTCCAGATTAAATATATCGATTTTGCACCGGGATTTTCCTGTAGAATGCCTTCAGGTCAGAGCAAACGTAACGGACGAAAACGTAACCAGAGGTATGTGACGTGTGACCGTTTTTTTAGTGACGTCCAAAAGGACATGGGAGAGATCACTGCTCATGGCTCAAAAACCCCATCTAAGCAGATACAGAAAATAGAGCACTTTGTCGCATTATGAGTAAGTATTCGGAGAGCTGAATACATATGTCAGAACATTTCTCAAGCAAAAAAAGAAAAGTAATTTAATAGGAAAATGGGCAGCAACAAACGGACAATTACCATTTTCCTGGTCAAAAGCATCGCTTGACGACCAGATCCAATACGTACCACGTGACTAATTCATTTGGAGACGAGCTGAAGAATGTTGAAGTCTTTGAGCTCACTGCCCTTGAAACTCATCATCCACCATCCATCTGCGTACATTACTTATTGCACCTGCCATTCACATCCACCAATCCATCTGCTCGGATCGATTTATTGTACCCGCAGGGTTTACTCTCCCTCACTACCATCTACTGTCCTCACAGGGAAGGAGAGGCATCGTGTCAGCGTCACCTGAGTTCATACATGAAGACTGAAAAGATCATCCCTAGCCGAAAACAATGGGTCGCATCTTTCAAGAGACAGTAAGTCAATCGTCAGGTGAAGCAATTAGAGCAACACAGGAGAACTTAAAATCAACATACAACGAGAGTGGAAGGAACCCCAACCATATCTCACCAACCATTGTTACTGCTTTTTTTTTTGGAGAGAGATTTTTCTAAAAGAACTCTTCTTAGCTCCTGGATGTGCTCTCCTCGCTATTCCGTTGGCACAGTCCGAATCCTCAAGGACCGTTGTTTTTGTCGCGGTGCCATAAGTGAGTGGAGACGAAGTGACCTGTCAGCCATGTCAGGCATCACACGAGTGTTCGATTCTAACGAGGGGGTTTAATTATAACTCGGTCTTCCTGCCACCACTGCGCCCCCACCTTGCGACGCTCCCTCTCGTCCACACTGCCGATGCTCAGATGGCGAGTTTAATCTGGTCGTGGAGCGGTCCTCCTCAGCAATGACGGAAGTATGGTTTGTGCTGTTTACTTTGAGCGCTTCCGATGTGCTCCTCCAAAACAGCTTTGCCTGCATGATATGCGCAACATCATATGCGTGCAGCGTCGAAGCGTGTGCGACAATGAGGTATTAGTCCAGTTTTTTGGAATGAACAATGTTAAACGAAATAAAACGATGAACAAAGCGCTTATTTTTTATCCTTTCGACAGTATGTAACAACATATTATAGGTCTCCTAGTCAGCTTACTCAGTCACCATGTTGGTGAGCGAACTCCCCCCACCATCAGCTTCCATTTTACGCGCGATGTAAAAGTTCTGGAACGACGTGAAGACACAACGTAGCTGATTCTGTCTCTGATTTGCCGCCTTTTGGCTGAGATTTGTAAGGTGTCCATAATTTGTAACCAGGTCGGGTGGTGCGACATCCCAAATGTCACGCACAGCTGTCATCGTCGTCAGGATTATGAAGACATCGTCGATTATCATATCCCCACGATCATATCTCATCCTCAGTCGTCGTCATTTGTTGAAAACCTAATTTTATCCGCCGATGACAGGTTTGAGTGGCGTGCAATCTGTGCGCGAGCAAAAGGGTCGATGAGCCTTTGTCCCTCGAACAGGTATGAAGGATGAATGCGCTCGCTCGCCATCCTCACCTTCATCGCACGTGCGCTGTGAGTAAGGCGGTGGCGGGGGTCACACGTCACTGTCGCCCTGCTCAGCCCCTCCCACAGCCCATCTACCCCTCCTCCATCCTCCCGGTTCCTCCCTGTTACTGTTAGAGATTAGTTCCTATAAGAAGTGCGTGACGGACACAGAGGCTGCCCGAATCTTCGTGAAATCTCTCTAGTGGGGTTATCTTCAGGCAGGACCTTCTCTTTTCAGTGACGAATACATTAAATTGATGAAAATGATTAAATCACATAAGTGGTTGTAAGGTCGGCTTATGTCCTTTTTTTTTATTTCATTCCAGATGAAAATCAATTTTTCGAAGAAGCATCTCTGACGTGGGAGCCCTTCACAATCTGTTCAAGGGTTTCATCAAAGCTAAGAAAGACCCCTTTCTCTGGCCCTGAGTCTCCGCGGATTTCGTGTTCTTATTAGGCGGGCCCGCATTTTTTATTAAATATTTCTACTGTATTTTTTAACAAACTTTTTCCACCAAATTTCTATGTCTTTCGATTTTTTTACTTGTAAGCATCTTTACAGCGTGTGTGGACCCTTCATTTTACTGCTGTCAGAAAAGGCCCTTTGCCCCGCCTTATCATTTATCTTGACAGAGCCATCAAGCTCAGCAATTTCTCTTTCAGACGGAGATGGAGTGGGACGGAACGAAACGAAAAACAGATTCTGACCTAATTGGAGATGTCAGGCATAGTTAGGTCAGGAGAGACAGTCAGTTCCCGGAGTCAGCCCAACCATTGGCAGATTAGAGCCAGCAAGCAAGGCAGACTAATCATGAATCAACAAAGGCAGTTCATCGCTGCAGAGCAAGACAGATCAATCACTGATTCACAAGGAATGTTTAGCATTAATCAAATATAACATTGTGGTGAGAGAAACAACAAAGGACGCATCGCTTTGATGTGGCCAGACAGACGGACGGACGGACGGACGGACGGACGGACGGACGGACGGACAATTTACTGTAGTAGAAGCCGGGTTTCGATGCCAGTACAAGCATAGCACATTTCGGAGTAAAAAAAAAACCTCACCGGTTGTGGCCACTGAAGCCGCGGAATTTCGAACGTTTGAGTGGAGACTAGAGAATCAAACAAGAACCAACAACAAAATAATACCGAACAAACACATGAAACTTATTCATGGAGCTTACTTTGCCTATCCTATCTCCTTTCCCCGCTGTCTGTGCTTGGCATGTGCATAGTGGCGTGTGGTGTTTACATCAGTGATCGGTGAAAAAAAAAAAAACCAACCAAATATATAATGGAATACGTGAGTAGGCAGTGTGTTGGTGTTCGTGCGCCTTCAATATGGTTGTCGGTGTTTGCCGCATATGCATGTGTGTAATTTATTCACGAGGTGATCCTTTGCCTTCTGAGAGGAGTTTATTGGATTTGACACGGCTACAGACTAGCGCTGAACAGACTTGCGACAACGCATTTTAACTCTCTCGCCGTCATGCGCCGCTGCAAGCAATCTGTCGCGCACCCAGCATCACCAACACACCTAGCGCCAACCAGCATCCGGGCCTCCTCACTGCCCTGCCGCCAGCATACTGGCTGACATAACCAACAGCCTGTAAGGTGGCACGCTGGCAGGCTGGCAGGCTGGCCAGTTGTGAGGTTTGGTTTCTCTCTGTAATGGTACCAAATCTGAGCCAGCATCCAACCACACCTACTACAACGTGCGGGATTGTTGTTCTGACAGAGATGTGGGGGTGGGGTTTGTGAGGAGGGACAGGTCAAACAGACTACTCTCTGGTTAATAATTTATCTAAAATTACATTTGCAAGATAGTCTTTCTTATATTACTCATTATAGCTTGCTTGTCTTTTTGTGCGTTATGTTAATCACCATTCATCACGTGCCTGTTTGGATGTATACTTATCCTCTTTTAATTTTCGGCGAAGTATTTTGACAAATTTTGACACTCATTTGGTGGATGGGAGCACTGTCTTTAGCTCTTCTATTTTTTTTTCGTTCGGTTGAGATTGTGTTTTTGAAATTATAAAGTTCTGCTTTTCCTTTCACGTCTTCGCCATCAGAAAGGGGGAGGGAGAGTGAAGACATTGAGGCGATGTGTGAGCGATTAAAGAGAACACTAGGCTGCCAAAAGAAGGGCGACAAATTGGAGGTTTCGCGGAGGCGATCTCGCCTTTGCCTTGCCATTCTGGGCGATGTTATGAATTACTTCTTCTCCGTCGTAATTACCCGGTCAAAGTCACCGGCCTCGAGGACAAATAATCCGCCTGCATCGGATTTTCTATAAATTTTTCGCTCTCAGTCTCTCGGGCGGCCACACCGGTCAGGAAACGAAAGCATGCGCGGCTAATGTAGTGATGGCCCGAGCCGGGATGGGGTTAAAGCAAATTGTCAATTGATTGGCCCCGACACTCTTACTGCCCCGCTTGGTTAGCTTTAGACCTTTTCCTAGTT
>NW_020229212.1:0-46408 GCF_003073045.1 Pomacea canaliculata
TTTTATGGTTAATAAAAAAACCAGTTTTTAATGTGACATGTCTTACATCCTTGTAATAATTATGTAAAAGCGTTTGGTAAAGATATATTTCCGCCAAATATGAGCTATGAACATTACTTACACCAGAAAGAATGAAGAACAGATATGTTTACGACACGAGAGATAGGGATGTTTTGTTGTTCGATTATGTTTTTATTCAACAAACGACATAGGATGATATCTGGATTTGTTGTAGGCTCAAGCCATGGGAGAACTTGAGAAAGTTTCTAATATTTATGTACAGCAATCTTTCTGTGCATGGTGATGTTTGTGGTGTGTGTATCATTGATTTGAACATGAGTGTTTACTTCAGTTTAGGAGATATGGTTATAACTGTGTGGGAGATTACATAATATTAGAATTAACAAATTGCATATTATTTCCTTAAGAGAAATGGAACTAATATAGAAAATGAATTTTAATGTATTTGATAGAAGATGCGATGGTGAGGTTCTGAGGAGTGAAGTAGGTGGAGTGTTTGGCAGAAGTTGAGCACCATATGAAGGTGTGGTAGCTTCGATGTCGATTTTAGCTGCGTCGCAATTGCCTTTTGAATAGGTGTTGACTAGAGAATATACGTCTTCTTAATACTTGGGGTTATAATATAATTGGGTACTTATAAGCAGCATAACCAAGTAGATAGACTCCGCATTGACAGCATGATATGAAGTAACAGACAGGGCGGTGAGTTCGTATAGGGACCCACGCTAGAATGAGTACAATGAGTAGAGTGTAAAGCATATGGGTGAAGGGTGTAGTATTGTAAACGTGTATGATGTGATCGTTAACAGGTTGATGTTTAAAAGACAATGTTACAAGGGAGTTAGTGATTAGTGTTTACGGCCAGAGCAGCTAAGGCTAATCAAGCAGAAGTCAGCTATTAACCAGTTCAATCGTGCAGACAAGAATCGTGTGGCCGAGACACTGCTGACCAGGAATCACCTTGGCACTGTATTGGTGATGAGGGGCAACGCGGTCGCGCCACACTGCTGCTCTACAGGGATTACGAATAATTATTCAGGGATAGTATGTAGAGAAAAGTATGTTTTCAGAAGTGGGTTTGAATGTAACTTGGAGTTGAGTGTGAAATATGAATGTGGAAGAGAGTTACCTGTTAGCAGCATATGAGGGAATGTTGTCCGTACTGTAATTCTTGTTAGAGTGGAAGCTGATGTGTAAATGTTTTCATTTACTTGCAGTCAATGATTAGGACAGATGTGTGTAAAGATTTGAAAAGAAGCTTAGAAAATACAGAGCTTGGGGCCTTCAGCCTGTGCAATATACAAGGTGAAGAGTTGGTTTTTTTTATTCTAATTTTAAAGATGGAAAGGGCATTCATAAACTTTTGTCTGATAATGTTTATGAGATCACCTGGTATACTTTTTTATTGTAATGTTAGTCTGTTCTATTTTGTTATTATTAAGGTTACTATGTATGCATGGACTGGAAACAGTCAGATATGCGTCACAACATATTAAGTCTGTCGCGGCTTAACATCAAAGTTTCCTACAGATTGATGATACCAACATCACTCAGGTTAGAGAAGTTATTAGCAAAACATTTTATTGAATGATCTAGTTTTATCAGGCAGGTAGATTGTAAAATATGTCTTGTGACATATATCTGCTTTGATGGACTGGTGTCAACACGTATTTATCTCCTTTTTTAATCCTACTGTGTGTTTAAATGTTGTTGGGTATGTTGGAAAGCAATTTCTGCCCTGGGTTTCTGGGCAGACAATAACAGTTGTTTTGATTTTGATTTTTGATTTGATAATGTGCATAATGCCAGGATAGAAGCAGATATTATGGTTATCAGGGGTGTAGCGCTAAGAGAAAGGAGAATGTGACTGTTTGCTGTGTTTAGGCCTCTATAGAATAATGTAAATACAAAGTATGCTAAAGATTTTTGTTTTATATAATATATATTACTAAAAAATGCTGTTTTGGAAAGACTGTAGACTTAAACATTCTGGCAGCATATGATACAGGCTTGTATACAGTAGTGGATGAATGTCACATTGCCAGACGGCCTGATAGTGCTATAATCAATATATATTATATGCTGAATGGGGGCCCTGCATCAAAAATTTTCATTCGTTCTCAGGATGATAAGCACAGTCGTTATGTGAGCATGAAGGAGGTAGACTAGCCTTATATTGAGCCTACAAAAATTGTGGTCCTGATTTATCCCAATCTTTGAGTAGCATTTGCATGATTGGCGATATCATAAATACATGTTGGTATGGAAGATGGGTGCACGGAACTGAGACATTAGGATTACCAAAGAGTTGCAGTTAACACAGAGTACATCATCAACGATCATATCATACGTCGTCAATCTTTCTTCTTGTTGGTCAGTTAACGGAATCTGTTGTTTGATTGGCGGTGTATAGTATCAGGGGCATAGTTATGTGTGAAGGGTAAGTTGTTGCCTGGAGCAACATGGGAAATCAATAAAAAGCGTTTGTTTCAAGTTATGAAGTGGCTTCCAGACCCGCTGGCGATGTTGTTTACCTCTTCTCTATACATAGTTATGGATGGTGCAGGGTTTCTTAGGAAAAGAAATGGAGTATGTATTGGGTCTGGATGGAAGGATGTAGGGGAGTGTCCTCACGCTCACTTTACTGTTCCAACTATGATGGAGATATCCAAATGTAAAACATGTTAAAGTTATACAATTTGCAGATGACACTTTCTCAAGAAAAGTAGAAATATGTGAACACCACAAAAATATAGGATCGATAAGATGCAGAAGATATGAGAAACAAAATAGCGAAATGTTAAAATATATTCTATGGTTTCAATGTAGCCCCAAACAGGCAATAATAGTCCAAAACAGACTAAAAAAACAGAATGACATTAAATTACATTAGAACAAACTCCTTAATTATAATTAAATTTTGTTCAACAGGATAAGTTTTTAGGTGTTATCTTTCAGAAAAACAAACTGGAACCTATATTGTTAAATAAAATAACTAAAGCTGCAAAAAAAAAAAAAGTGATAAATATTATGAGAGAGCTACTGAATTCCGGGAACCCAATCCAGTTCTTTAATTATCCTCTAGTCAACCATGTGATGTTAACCTACTATTATACACAGTCCACTGCTATCCTGATCTTCAGATAGTAAAATCGCAGTAAATAAGGCGGAAGCTAAAAGTAGCATTAGGATCCTATACATCAAACTCTGATCAGTACTGGAAGAAACGGTCAGAACCATAGAATTGATAATCAGGAAATGAAGCCAATTATCACAAGATGCGTGGGTCGCCACCAGAAATCATCTGACAGATTGCTTGTACAACCCAGCGACAGTAAAGCCTCATCATTCCCGATGCATCACACCATCCAAGGACAGAAAGCACAAAAGGGTGTAGAAAACATTTACAGCCTTTCTTCTCATACAGCATGCTAACTCCACGCTGGACACTCCACACAGATAGATTTGATCTAAACTATACAAGAAAATAACCTAGAAATACATGGTGAAACAAAACTTAAGCTAACCACCAAGAACAGCCGCACACCAATAGATTGCTGATGGTCAGGATCCAGAAATACATGCAAGCGGATTAGAGTTTACTATCCCGGCAAAGATATTATTTATCTGCTCTTTGTGAATCTCACTTTAATTTCTATTAGGCCTGTTGTGGTACTTCTGTCGCTGTTAAACATGGCGTACGATGTGTCCATTTGTAGACAGGATACCATAAAAATGCTCATTTCATGAACTTGGTCACAGTTGTGTATTAGCTATTATAACATTCCAAGAATGTAGATTCTATGTGTATATCTTTTCTTTGTCATTTACATTTTGATGTGACGGAGGATGCCTGCTATATCTCTCTATAAACAGAAAGCTGAGAAGTTCTACACTGCGCTTAAAGAACAAAGGTTATGCTGGAATGCTCCAGATCCAGAGTGAGGAACTCGAAATTCCCATATCCCAGGAGGCAAATAAGCAATTTCGTCAGCATTAGTATAGAAACATATGGCAGTTTTCAGTTAAATTTTCCAGACCCAGAGTTTTTTTGTTCCAAAGCATATGTTCAGTGAGTGCTTACAGCTTCTTGATGACACAACATATTAATTAAATGAGGACAACTCTAGCGGGAACGTATAGTTGCCAAACTGTGCCTCATTATTACAAAGGTAGATCTTCAAACTCGAATTTTTATCTGGACACCCAAGGGCTACTCTGTGAATGAGACTGACAGAGTAGGTAGTTTCTATCAGCAGGTAAACGAATACTTCTAGAGTTCCGACATTTTTCCTGTCTGTGCTAGAGGTTACTTGCTTTGATTTTGGGCCATTAGTTAGTCTCAAAGTTATCTACAACTCTGTTTTTATTTATAACACCTGAAGTTTATTTTCTCTGTGGCTATATTATTCTGGAAGTTCTTCTAGATAGAAAAAGAATTATTTCAGGCATAAAAGAGTCATCTGCATTTCATGTTGTTGAAAGCAATGCTGCCATGTTCATGGTGTTATTCAGGCATATGTGCAATCATTGTTAATGTAGGGAACATACTTTTATTTGTTTATTTTTCTAACTGCAAGCAGATCTGATCACATTAAGCAATCAATTGGGATTTTCAGACTTGACATAAGGAGAAAAAATTGTGACTTCGAATCATGCCAGAGGAGGGGAAGAAGGAAAGAAATCTGCATAATAAGACTTTAAAGCACTGTCACAGCTAGGAGCGCAGATTATCTCAGAGAGAAGTGGAGTTGGATACACTGCACAAAAATTCATCTCTCATCAGAAACAGGTACACAATCTTTGAATTAGTTTTCTCAGAAGAACAGAACCTTTGGTTTTGTGTTCTGTGCAAATAATAAGACTGGCTTGTAGTTGTGCCATGCAAACATTTGCTGCCAAAGTTGCTGTCATATAAGCAAGGTCGCCACCGTTGTGGCGGTGTAGTACAGCGTGATGTTATTGAATAAACATAAAGAGCTGGCATTTTTAAATCACCATGCAAACACGCATTTGCTGGATACTGTCTGTATTTGGTGTGTTTAATATTATACTCCAAGCAAACACCTAAAGGTGGCTATTTTTATGTCATGAAAACAAAGGAGTTATTGCTATTGTGTCCATTCAACCATAGGAACACTGTAACATAAATTCACAGACGAGACATCTTACTTCTTTACAATGATAGGCGTTTTTGTTGTGTTGCGGGAAAACTGATAAATCGTCAAGCAAGTGAAACGAGTTTTATGCAGAGAAAAGGGACATTAATTATTATTTACTGGACAATCTACTTACAGTAGTAACACTGCATTGTTCACAAAAGAATGTAATGCTGTATTTTGTACAACACTATAAAGAGTGAGCTCAGATTTGTTTCATAAGTGAGAAAATATACAGTTGTACCAGGTATCGAAATAAAAGACTTGTCTCTGCTTCTATAACCTATTTGTTAAAATCTTTTTTCATGACCTCATTGTTATTTGTATTTTAGGAGGTGAATATCATTTATCCATTATTTATAGTAATAGCTTAATTTTTTTCAGGAGGAAAACGAATTTCCCGCCAAAATAAAGTTTTCCAGGAATTTATGAAACATACAGCTAGAGCTCACTCAGTTATGGATGGCAAGTAAAGTGATGTGTGCAGGAGATTGGGTGGTAAAAAGCATGTGCTGGTAGTTTCATTTATTTCTTCTCAATTACACAGAAGTGCAGATTGATTGGATCTGCTTAACAACTTTCTAGTCTGAAGTATATCATTCATTTCGATCTTTTTTTTTTTTCACAGCCAAGACCTTAAGTTGTAGTGAATTTGCTATTGTTTAAATGTGATAATATCATCTCATTTTTCAAATACTGATTTTCTGAAGATTCGTGAATTGTATCCTTGACTGTAAACTATTTGACGGTAAGTGTTTTTGGCAAAGCTGCAGGAGTTGGGGAGATATTGTTAAAGCAAGGATAGCAAACATCAGGCAGAAATTGGGGAACTTCCAAACCAAATGTCTGAGGAAATTTTCAAGATATTCTGGCATAACACAATTACTACAGAAGAATTCCTTACAAGAACTGGCTGCACAAAATATGACAACCATAATCCAAAAAAGAAGATGGAAATGGCTACGGCATGCATGCAGAATGAAACCAGAGGCACCACCCAAATTAGCCCTTCATTGGACAGCTGATGGCAGGAGGAAGCGTAGTCGACCAAACCAAACATGTCAAAGTCAGCAGAGAGAGAACTAAAAGATCAGAAACTGTCCTGGAACAGCATGTCTAAAATTTGCTGCTGACAAAGGTAGAGGTCTCAAGTGGTTTACATACCACCTTAAGTACGAAGAGGACTAAACAAGTAGTTAGTGGAATAAAGTCACAGATATGTCTTTTGTGACATAATGGTAGTGCATATTAAAAAAAAAGGTGTTGTCATCTCACTAAGTATTGTTAACTATATAGCATGTTTCTGCAACCCCATGTTCCGCTGGGAGTGACTAGGAATAAGAGAAAAGAGATATATAGCAGGCTTGAAAAACCCAAATTATTTCCATTCCAACTAAAGGCAAATACCATCACAACAAGCTCCAGACCTTTACCAACCGATGCCTACATCATATCCTGGGAATAAGATGGCCTGAAAAGATCTCCAACAGCAGCCTGTGGAAAAGAACCAACCAGAATGCCACTAGCCAAGACATAAAAAAATGCAAATGGGGCTGGATAGGACACACCCTGCGCAAACCCGCTGACACCATTGCCAAGCAGTCACTTGTCTGGAACCCTCAGGGGAAAAGGAGAGTTGGGAGACCGAAGCAGATTTTGGAAAAGAACAGTATATAGAGAGTGAGGCAAAGGACATTGAACCACCTGGGCCAACTGAAGGGGGCTGCCAAAACCGGGTCTGTTGGTGAGGTCCTGTTGTGGCTCCTCAAAGGAGCAAACAAGGAATAAACTAACTAAAGACAACTAAAGTGTGTTTAGAAAAGTTTAAACCTTTTATCAACCTTCTACATTTGAGCCATTTTCTGAACTGGGGCTGGCACAATAGAGTGATTGGCCTGTAAAATAAATGACAAGAATGTATGTAGGCTGTGTCAGCACTAAGAGAGCCATGTGCCAAATTGCTGAAATACTTGTAAGAGTCCAGACCAGGGGTCGGCAACCTTGAAGATTCAAAGAACCATTTGGATCCAGTTTCTGCGGAATCAAAACACCGAGAGCCGCAAATGCTTTTTGACATCTAAAACTCTGTAACTGCTGGTATGTTTGGTATGTGTTTGAATGTGTACCTTGTATTTCTGTGACTGTTTGAATGTGTGCTATTCATTTTGAATCTGTATTTAGATGTTATTTGTTTTTATTTGTTTAAAGCACATAGAGTTTGCTTTATGGTGGAAAATGAGATGTATAACTGCCTAATGATGTTGCAGGCTGCTGGATGTCATTGATGTGTATGAAAAGCAGCTCAGTGATCTGAGCAGCAGCTTGATTTAACCAGGTGTGTAGTTCTTGCTGTGTGTTGGTGTTATCTATGTACAAACATTTTTGCTGTGTAAGAAAACACTTTGTGTCAAATTAGCCATTCTTTTCACTTGGTGAAGTAAAACTGCATGTCAAATTAGCTGTTTGGGGGCTGGTGAAATAAACCTAAAAACTTATATCAGAGGCTGAGTGATGCTTTTGTTTGTTTTATATTTGCTTGCTTGCTTGCCTGCTCAGATCAATGACATTAAACTGGCATCATTGACTTTATGCAATTGGTTCACTACAACTGTAGATAAACGTGTGGAAATGCACAAATAGTAAATAATAGTCTGTACTCATCACTAACCAAAGCTGCTGTGATTGTGGCTAGTCTTGTGAAAATTCCTTTACTTTCAAGCACACTATGCATTTATATTGTTGTGATTTGATCATCAATATAGGCACAAAAATTATGGTAAATTGATTTTTAATCAAATGCTGTTTTGTTTATTTATGACTGGATGCCAAATAAAATTATAAAAAAATGGCTTGGAATTACATTATCCATAAGTGCATTTTGGTCCATACAATGTCAGAAGCTGGTCATGATCATAATCTGACACTACTCCTATTTTGATTTTTAAATTCTCATGTGTGCAATCATGTGAGCAATCTAAAAAGAAAATAAGTCATCCAAGGGAGAGAATAAGTTTTCAATTTGATACCAAAAGCTACAGACTTTTGTTTCGAAAATACAAACACTCAAATGTAAAGAGTTTGGATAGTGATTTGTTATGGATAAAAAAGTACACAGTGGATCAATAGAGAGGTTTTGGCAGGACTTCCTGCCTTTATCTTTACGTGTTCTGTTTGAAAATCGTTTAATAGTGTGACACATTATTTCACATTTTTCAGTTAATTTGTCTGTGAAATGTTTATAGGTTTAGAAAATTAAACTAAGCAGATTCTTCCCAGCCTCTTAGCTATAACAGAACCTTTGCACAATCAATCTGCTTAGCAAGAACTCAAGTGGCTATAATAAATAGATACTATTATTTCATTACAAGATAATTGGAAAGTGCTGTCAATGAAACTCAACAAACGTTCCTCTCATATTTTGGTCTTCTATGATACAAGTAAACCCAGTGTTCTGATGGTGGATGCAAGAAGAGAGACTTGTAGCCTTCACCACAAGATTCCTGAGTGATTCAAGAGTGACTGCAAGAAAGTAATATTCCCAAATTTTGCAGGGTTGGCTGCCCAGTTCTTCCATGCTGTGGAGGCAGTCTGATGTCACAAATACAGTGAGGTCTGGCTGTCCTGGGTTCAGATCTTGTCTTGGGCATGCTCTTCTTACTCTTCATGTGGCATCTGTTTACAGGGCTGGTTGCCTTGCCATGATATAGCCTTAGTTGCTGGCTTGGCATAAAACACCAATCTCCCCCGCTGCTCTTCCGTGATGTGTGATTTTGTGTTGCACGTGTGTGCAGGCATGCATAGTGTGGTTGCCATGCACTTTTGTGTACTTATGGAAATTAATGTGTTGTGAGTCTGTTTGAAGTGCTGAGAAAATGCACTATGTCAGTAAACATAAATAGAAGAGAAATGTTAGCAGTAATTTTCAATATGGACTACTTCCTACTACACATCTGTCGGCGCCCAGTGTCTGTAGAAAATGACCATAAGCCCCTGAAAATCAATCATTAAAAAGCCACTGTCAACATCTCAAAAGAATGCTGTTCACTTGTTGAAGTACAAAAGTAGAAAAAAGAGATTCACCATTCTAGGGATGTGCTTCCATTACAGTCATCTTCAATTGACAACTGGAAATTTACCTCATTGTCAGCTGTATGCCAATCTCAGTTGAAAGAAAGAAATGAGCAAACACCCAGCACTGAAACTACTTATCGTGGGAAGGTTGCCAAAAGATAGTAAAGACATTTCTGAAGAAATAAGCGTACAATGCTTCCAGGGAGAGCTGACTGAGAAAGTCTGCTATTTAAAGGCAAAAAGTTGATAGCTCCTAAGACACCGCAATATGACATGCTTTGGAGACTGACTGAACAAGGACACATATACCATGGCATGCCTAGCTAAGGCTAAAGAAGTTGTTTTCTGTATTATGTTACCCTAGATCATCCACCTTGGAGCCAAATGCACATTCTGTAGCCAGTTCCAGAACAACACGAACTTGTATTACTGGACTGCTGGCAGACGATTTTTTTCCCGTTAACTGCTAAAACGAGCCAGGTTTGTAAAAAGCTTCCGGTTTTAGTCACATTCATTATTAAGGCTTGCAGAGAATAACACCGGAGAACTTCGCAAGAGGCTAAGCGTTGGTCTCGGCAGACAGACAGCAATCCATCTATACACATTCATGAGAACAATCAACATAAGGAGCCCCCTAATGCCACATAAGAAACATCTTTACCTTGGGAAAAACTTGCTGTTGACCTATTCCAGTGTGATGGCAAAGCAATTTCTCAATATCATTGATTATTACAGAAGTGTATTGAAGTTTCTTTCTAGCAGTCTTTGAAGTCTCTGTTACCTATTTAACAGTGAAATAATAAATAGGGGTTGTGACACACAAAAAAAAATTTTTTTTCACTTAAATTACAATTCTTTCAAAAAACCATTTTGAACAAGATGACAAAAATTATTTCCAAACCTTGCTGGGAAGACACAGCTCTACTCTCCACATGAAAGTTGTCTGGGTGGATGTCATGTCTAAAATGGTAAGTCAATGGCTGAGGAATCATTAAATGTTTATAAACCTCCTCCCCCCACTATCCATTCTAGAACCTTCTATATTTTTCTTAAAAATACTTTACATTCAATGCAATTCTTCACATTTGTTCATTCAGCATGTGTGGCCCAATCTGTCCACAACATACTGACACAGTCACACAACTTTCACACCATAACAGACATACTATGTCGCCTAACTGTGAAAGATCATAACAGGCGCACTATCACCTAATTTCGTGACACATCAGAAGGAAATGACATCATCTGCATTGAAGAGAAAAACAAAGAGCTTTGTGACAAGCAGTTGAGCAAAACAGACAATAGAGCATGTAACAAACTGAATCCAAGGCTAACTTCTGCTGTTGGCATACGGTCTGGTGGGTGCTAGTGCCCTTTTCCATTTTGCACTTGCAAGGACAAGAAGCGACTACTATGATATGGGTGAAGGGGAAGATTCAGCATCTGTTGAGAATTTCTCCCACCCACATCCCTTCTCTAACCATCACCCCAACACGTAAGACATACCTAAATAACACTTGTGAAGATGTTGCAGATAGATATGCAGTATGTCAGTAACTTTACCCAATATTTTTTTTTTTTATTGCAGGCTTCGAGAGCAGGTAATAAATGAGGCAGATAAGCCGCTGTCCACAAGCTCATCAGCGAGGCCAGATGCAGTACACAGCAGATTATTGGGGTTCGAACCTTGCTCATCTTTGCTTTCCACCTGCTTCTATGATATATCTATACATACACATTTGCCTTTGTGAACCTGTTCGCAGTTTGTTTAATGTAGATAGCAGGTCCGTAGCACTTACAGTAACACTCTATTTCTGAGTGACCATAAAGTGGTTTTTTTTTTCACAAGTAAGGTTGCAAATATTTGTTGCAAGCTTTTTTACCTGTATGGACACCAGCATAAATTATACTTTTGCAGTACGCTTTCCAGCTCATTCCATCCTGTGGACTGAAGAGAAGTTGATAAGGTCATTTTACCACTCTATTGTCTGGGAAAAACATGGTTAGAAATGTCCTCAGGTGAATACATATTTCAAGTTGACTGATATCTGTCCTGCATTTCTGCCAACCCCTACAATATTGCTATTGTCCAGGTCAACACTCCATCCTCAACTCATGAAATGGAAAAGTGTTATGGTCAGCTAGACAAAATCATAATAGTATTAGTGAATGACATTCGGTGAATGAAATTCTAAGAAAGTCTCACATCTTACCAACAATTGGCAGACTTTCTCTCTCAGATATATATATATTATGTGCATGATTTTTCAGTTTCATTTTTTTGCATTGTTTCTTGGGTATTATTTTTCATGAGAATGAGTTTGATTAGATAAATTTGATTTCAAACTTTTATTTCATGCAGAAATTCATACTTTTAGTCATAACATTTACTTAAGCTTGCGAGTGTCAGGGGGTGTGAGTGTGGCTGTAATGCACTCATTAATGTGTATTTGTATACAACAGGCTAGGCTAGGCTAACCCTGACACTCATGTATGTTTGTGTACAACAGGCTGCCTGCAAAGAACTGGGTGTGAATGATGCAGAGAAACTTGTACCTGCAATACAACAGCTACTAAGGCACATGGCCAGGAACTACACAGTGGAACAGGTTGGAACAGCTGATGTATTTAAGCTTTTATTTTGTAACTTTACAGTAATAAATTATGTTTGATGTACAAAATATTGGGCAAGGGAGGGGAAAAACATTTTTTTTCTAGCCACAAACAGCATTAAGACGAAAAGAATTCTAGTTAATTTTCACAACCTTCATTCTGAGGGTTACACTCATTAATGCATGTTTGTGTACAACAAGCATGCATATCAAATTTCACAACCTTCATTCTCAGGTAGCTTGCCACACTTCCTCATGATGATGATGTGATGATGATGTAGTTTTATAGCGCGCCAGTATCCGCATCACAAAGATGCGCTCAATGCGCAGAGAACTTATTTTATTCCTGTGGTAAATGTAGGTAATTAATTAAAATATTCACTTACACATGTAAATAATTGAAATTTGTTATACAAGCAGTAAACCCTGTCTGTTAGCTATGGTGCTACTAGTAGGTGTAAAGGTCTATTCGGCCACTATTCCATGAGGTATTTTGGTCTGATGTTATAGTTGTACTTGCTAAAGAAAAAGTGTTGTAGATGTGACTTTTTAGTTAATTGCACTGGCACTACCTAATGACCTTTAGCAGTTTTGAAAACGATTAAGTGAAGTATGCACTAGTCAACAACTCAGCATTTTTTTGCACAATAAATTGACACTTTTGCACACTTTAAGGTACAGTATTAAATTGTGTGCAGTGTACTTTTTTATGTGTTTAGGATCACCAAAATAGCCAGTGGTAAGATAAATAGCTTTCTAATTGTATGACTAAAGTAGGACATACAAATACACACAAACGATCTGCCTGATTCTGCTATTCTAGGATAATAAAAATGTCCTCAAAGACTTGCCATTGTTGTAGGATGTGCCATTGGTGATGCAGCAGAATAGGAATATCCAGATAACTGCCTCACATTTGGATGCAGCATCATGTGCCAGCACATTTCAAGGGAAACAGCAGACACAACCAAACAACATACTGACTGAGACATGTTTGACACTGTTCACATGAATAACTGGAGACAAGACATGAAAAAACCTCCAGGTATTTTTCTTGAAGCTGTGTTTCCAGAATTAAAAATGATATGGTGTGTGTTAAAAGCTATAGCTTGAATTGAAAGTATGTGGCATACAAAAGACTTGCATTTCATTGTTAAAAAATTTTTGTTTTCCTTACTTGAGCAGAAATTGCGAGTTGCACTGAATCAACTTCTGGGACAGGTTTTGCCCGAGCCCGCAATCCATCTTACTGGGGATCATACAGTCAAGCGCATGGCAGAAATCATTGATGATCTTGCTAAGGAGAAACTACTAATGTGTCCCAAGTATATTAGAAATATTCAGTTACAAACAATTCTATGTTATCATCTCACATTGTCTGTTATAAAGCAACTGTAGTTTGTATGTGTAGTAAGCAAATGTGAACTTGTTGTTTATGAAAACTTTTTATGCTAGGTAGTTGCTATCTACTTTGGAAAGAATAAAACCAACTTCATCAAACCACACTAAGATGAGTAAGAATAATTATAAAAAGTTGTTTTGAGATCAAACCTGTAAGTGTAACAGAGAATGTGAGCACAATCAACATTGTTAAAATTATAGGTGTAACTAGGCCTAGGCCAGAGAGGTACTGAGGACCAATGACACAAATGGCAGAGTAAGTTAGAGTGGAAAGTTTGTAGGGTATATGGTCTACTACTGGCAGCCAGTGAAGAGAACGAATTATGAGTGATATGTGTTCACATCTAGATGCTCTGCAGATGATAAGAGTAGCATTATTTCAGGATCCTTTGAAGTCTTTCAAGAAGATACTTGGGAATGCAGCTAAAAGAGAACTTACAATAGTCCATCCTTGAGAGCACAGGCACAGAGTTTTAGTTGCATCAGTGGTGAGATAATGACAAATGGTACTAAGCCTAAAAAGTTCAAGGTAAGCAGTTCTGCAGACATAAGAAATACGATGAGGAAAAGTCAAACTGATTGAGAATGGCACCCAGGCTGCAGAGAGAGGTGGATAAAGGAATAGATGAGTTGTTTATGGACAGAGACAGAGGGAGTCGAGGATGACAGAAATTTCTACCCTGGCAGTCCGCAAAAGACATTGCTTTTTTTCAAAAGTGTGTTCTCTTTAGGACGTCATTCAGCTACAGTATAGTTTATGTGGATGCTGAAAAAAAAGAGGAAGCTGTGATCATTTATGTTCAGCTCTAATGATTATTACTTTTGTGGCTTGTTTTTTTGGTTTTTTTTTTTTAGGATGGATGGGAACATATTTCACGAACGACATTAGAGAGCATTGTGAAGCATTTTCAAAGCCTGTTTGACGTCTCAAGTGTGTCTGGATTTTGCCACGTATGAATGAACTCTATCAGCATTTAGGAGAGGCACAGAATGTACTCAATACTCTTCGACACCTCCTTGGACTGAGTGAGTTTTAATTTGGAGAAGTAGTATGAGTACATGATGATAATGTCTAATGAGTTACAAGTCAGTGTTCATTGGATAAATAGTATGGGATTGTCTAGTGATCTGTGAGTCTTTTTCCTTTGTATGATGGTCAGGGAATGTATTACTATAAAAGAGTGTGCTAAAGGTTGCGTGAGTGCTTGAGAAAATTCTTGAAAAAATGTGATGACCTTTGAATGTAAAAAGTGAGCCAATCACAATGAGCCACAGGAAAGATCATAAGACAAAAAGAGCCGGCAATGCATGACAGAGGTGCAAAAGCCAACCTTTAGAGGTCTGTTGTAAACCCCATTTGTCCAATGTACATATACACTCTCCAGCTTCTTTCATTTTCCAACCCTACAAAAAGATTAAATAGAACCATGCATGACAGAGGTGCAAAAGCCAACCTTTAGAGGTCTGTTGTAAACCCCATTTGTCCAATGTACATATACACTCTCCAGCTTCTTTCATTTTCCAACCCTACAAAAAGATTAAATAGAACCCATTTAATAGTAACATGTTCAGCAATAACATTTTTGTGACTCACGAAAGTTAAAGGGATACTAAAGGGAAAATTAAACTGCTTAGAAACTCGTAAATAGTAGGATCAATTTGAATCTCGTCTATTTTCATGTCTGTTCATGTGAAAAAAGTTGAAGGTTTGTAGTAGAATGTTGCGTTTAAGAAGATAAATTACACGGACTCTTTCGTCTGCTTCGACGAACTCTCGTTCTCGGTCACGTGACCTTATGACGTTTCAGTAGGATTGTTTACATGTGAGACCGAACCATGCCTGCACCCGATTGCCACGAAAAAATGGGAAAAGATTCGACATTGTCATCATTTTCCGAAAGACAGATCGAGCCTTACAAAAAGAGTGTGTCATACAATAACAAGGCTCGATGCCACACGTTTGGGAGCCCAGAGAGTGGGAGGTGTTGTGCAAGCATTTTGTTGACGATCAGTGCTTTACTAGCCGGACCCGAAATCTCCGAACAGTTAGATTTGGCCTTCAAGGCACAGCTTCTGCCAGATGCAATTCCGACCATTTTTCAACACAATGAAATTTCTCGAAAAAGAATGAAGGATCTATCAGACAGACGAGTTTCACTTGCCAAACGACTACAGCATAAACAGGTCAGTATCAGTGCTATGTACTGTTAGTGTGTTTACAAAATGCACTTTTCATTATTGGTAGATAACATTACAATATACATATATCAAAGACTGTACATATCTATAAAACAATAAACGTGTTATGTGGTACTTATAATAAGCGGGTTTCAATAGGTAAAAATTCATAGTACATGCATAATAAATGAAAAATGTCAGCATCAAACTGAAAGTGTAAAAGAAATGATTGTTGAAATCCTGTCACTTGTTACATTATTTTTTAAAAATCATTGTTTGCTTTTATAAAATGAAATATTTTTAAATTCATATTTTTGAAAAGACAGCCTATTTGTTTATGAAATCTAAAAACAATAAAATTCATGTGAAAGGTATTTCCTACATAATGAGCTTATCAACAATAGTAGTGAAATCTATGTGCAGTACACTGCGGAAGTTAGACTTGATATTTCAACATTTGAAAATTAGAGTAATATTAATGATTGTGTTTTTATGTTGGATACTGTAAAGAATTAAAATAATAATAGCTTGATCACATGGTATAATCATACATGTTTTATTATTGTTTTAATGTTTTGTGGAATGATTACTTTATAAAACTTTAATGTTCAGAACTATAACAAGTCAGTCACAACAAACAGTTCACTGTGCTTAAATAAGAGGTCCAGACCCAGATCTCAGCTCCAATCCTGAAAAGGTAATGGCCACTTTTAGTTCTTTTCTCTATTGCACATCTCTTTTATCTTAAAATTGGCATTAATTCCATAAACTGTGCCAGATATTTTCTTCTTATAAGGATATTCAAGGCCAAAAATATGTGCAGTTTTAAACACTTAGATAAAAAAATTTTTATATGGCTTTGTAATTTTATGTGGATAAATTTTTTTCATAATGAAATGAAAAAGAAGGAAATTGTGTCTATAAATGTCTGCTAGGTGTGATCCTGATATTGATATGGGAGTCAGAAAATGAAAATGACACCTCAGAGTGGAATAATTCAGCAGTCGAGGAGCACCAGTAAACAAAATTTATATTGCAGTTACTAACAAACAGTCAGTACTTGATAGTTTATATCAGAAACATGCTAGCACAAGAATTTAAGCTGATATTTAGCTATAAAAATGATTTATGGTTTTAACTATGATTTTAGTCTCGATATTTGTCTCTAGGAATTCTCAGAAAGATGAACTGGGCACAAATCCCTTCCTGGAAAGAAAATTTATCATTCACGAAAAGAAGTTGGAGGAGCTGCTGGGTGTCTGCAGGCAGTGTAGCAACCCCTCTATCACAACTATAGATGAGTGTCACATAGAAGTCAAATTTATAACCATATGCCAAGACGCTCCTGTGGCCATCATTACTCCTGGACATCACAGCCACACTCTTTTAGGCTTCCTAAATGTTCAACCTTTGACAAGTACACAAACACACATGTGTCTCAAATTGTCCACTTGGTTTATTGGAATCCATAACTGTGCAAGAATTAAGAAAATTATGACAAAATACATTGTTGAAACTGTTTTAAATGCTTACAGAGCAATCAAATGAAAAATTCACATGCAGTGGAACGAGGAAATAAAAAGATTAAGCCACATGTCTGTTTATTATGTGAAAGAAAGAAATCAGTTCTCACACAGTTTTCCTTGCATTATTATTAGTTTGTAAGAAAATAAAGAATGAAAGGTAAATTCAGCACCAAGTATTTCAGAAATGATGTTTGTAAAATAAAAATGCCAGATGCATGCAAGATTTGTTTTGGACATAAAGATAAAGTGTGTCCCATACCTGAGTTTGAACAAATAAAAGAAATTAATGTTAACAAAGGGAAGATTTTATTTTACAATTCATGTCAGATACATGAAAGTATTTTATGCATCTGATATGAAGTGTGTCCAATAACTGGATTTGGATAAATGTAACAATTTTCATGATGTATAGGGAACATTTTCTCGACAATTCACTTTAAAGCTTTTACTCTACATTTTTTTATGCTTCAACATTTGTTGTGGCCATTCCTCACAATGCTCACAAATGCACCAGTCTGAAACTGTGATAAATGAATCTATGTAAATACACATTTAAACAACAAACATATAAGTTAAAAGCACAGGCATAATAACATATAAAGCAAACGTCTCTGCTTGAATTCTATCCATCGTTGTTATACAGTAAGTCATTAGTGTAATTATTCAAACTATATCCCCCAAAAAAGGCTGCAAATAGTATTATATTAAAGTCTGTTTAAAATATTTAAAATACAGATATTTCAAACTATTAATTTTTTAAACTATCCTTAGGAAGTTCACTTAAAACCCAAATTATCATATACAATGTGAATATTCCGGTGTGTGTGAGGAAATAATTAGCATACCAAATGTAATTTTATTTTTTAAATACACTACGAAGTGAATTCGTCAACAACAATGCCCAGTGTAAAGAGTTTGAGTGCATTATGTTTATTTAAAGTGCTTGAAGGTAAAGCATGCTTTCACTTTCTGTTCCCGTGCACACAGTATGACTTACTTCTATAGTCCTACCAGAGATCTGTCCCTACAGATCTCTGGTCCTACGTACCTGCTTTGTGCTTCGACTGCTGCAACATTTTCCTCGTCCTCCGAGGATGTTCAGTCGATTGTGAGCTGATGCAAGTGGTTCAAATTGGTAAAATTGAACATTATTCATGGCCATCTCGATAGTTAATGACTTTGGAGATCACAAATCCAACTAAGAGACACCACCGATCACTATTCTAGCAATGACCACAGACACTTCCTGTCGTTTGTGACGTCACAAAAGACTCGTCTGCTTGACCATATCTCGGGAAGATATCGTGGCTACTCGGCGGAAGGACACAAGGGTCGATTTCACTGGATTTTTTCGATTTTTATGAACATCGGCAACCGACATAGTGCTAATAAGTGGTAATTAAGTGAGAAACGAATCCTTTATTTCTCCTGTATTGCTCTCGTGCTCTGTAATTGTAACTAAATATATTTTTGAAACGTTTGACCGTCGCCACAGCCTTATCACTACCCTTTAGTATCCCTTTAAGCCTACAATCTGACTTTCAAAGTAACCCTAACCCTGACTTTTCTGACATCAGGGCCCACACTCATCATAAGTGAATTGGTCCCTGTTGACCAGGAGCATCACACACTTAATGATCACTAAGTTGTCTTTGTCATGTGGGAGGAATGAGCTTTTAGCAGTTCTTTTTCACTTGGAACATATTGATAGGAAATGCATGTCAGAAGGCATTTTTGGACAGGGTCCAGTATAGGCCATGACCACCAATAGAGTGGGTCATCATTGAAGCTTCTACAGTTTTGAGCCTTCCACTTTTAAAGCACACAACTCTGCTCAGAAGCAACACTTTTTATTAAGCACCATCATACTCAGCAAATTTTCTACCAACATGCATTTATTCCATTTCCATCTCTGGACACAGTGAACAGTGATATGTGTTTTTAAGGTCCTCCTTTTGTTAGTGTGTAAATCTACTGTAAGCTATGCACCAAGTCTTAGGATGCTATAACAGGATAATCTGAAATAAGACTACTACATGTAGACCATTATTTTCTCTCTTGTGTTGGGGGTGGGAATAGTACACAGTGAAGCATAAACATTTTCTGGGAAATCTGCTCAGACTTTCTGGGCTTAGCCTCATCATTGTCAAGATTGATATCTCTAGATCTTCACAAACAAATCTTGCACTGTTCATTCTTTTTGGTACATCAGTATCAACAGATTTTTGAATTTGGCAATCTGTCTCAGTTGGTCAGTGTTCAGGCAAAAAGTCCACATACAATCCCTAAAATATGGAGGGGATATGAAAAAATAAGATATGGGGAACCATAATGGCAGGATATAGCATGTCCAGCATAATTTGCATAACAAAGTTTGTGACATCTGATATGTATATACTACCAAATGGCTTTTTATACAAATGTACACATTCTAAAATTTTGCCTGAAAGTAAAGGTTATTTTTATTGCATTTGATGACGTATTGTGTGATGTTAATACCCTATTGATATTGCTTTTCAGTGGAGGTCAGTAATTCATCAGTGGTAGATGCTGTGGAAGGTTATGTCAGATGCAGAACTCAACAACATCACAGTATCTGCAGCAACTCTTTGAGACTGATGACCTTGGCAGGTATGTACAGCTTGAGAAATTGAATAAGAAACTTATTGACATTCAGTTTCACTAACCGCTTTTTTAGTTAATTCCTCAGGTTTTCAGAGTCCTGCATCCTCCCGTTGGATGTAGCGACATATTCCTCAAAGCAGCGCATGACATAGTCATCTGCATAGATGGCTCCATGGATTCAGCTTGGAATATCACCAGGCCCTGGTGATATTTCATTTTGTGATTGCTTGATTAAAACTTACTTTCTTCTCAGTAAAGGGGGTTTTGATGACTTCTGATTCTACCTTTTTATACCATTTTGATTCTTCTTAAACTTCTTTCCTTCTCTCCTCTAGGATATTGATGTTGCTGGATTCAGCGAAGAAGCTGATGAGTTTGTAAGCAGCAGCTTCCTTATTCATTTTCAGTATTATTGGAATGATTGCAGGTTTTTCTGTGTTTATTATTCTTGATAGATTCCATAGCTTTCTGCCATCTCAAAGTTTAATTGTTCTGTTTTCCTTATCCAGCTGTTTCTTGCTGCTTGGGTGAGAGCTTCTTTGTAGATTGCAGTCTTTTCTTGAAATTCTATATTGTTCTGGAGTGATGGTTCATTCTCAGCATGTTCTCAAGCTATAATGACCTGTTTTTCTAACTGCTGTAACTTTTCTGGCCAGTAGGTTATGTAGGTTTTTCTTGCTCTTTTAATGACTGTCTTAAGAGCTGCCTGGAGGACTGCTTTATTGAAATGTCTCACCACCCATTGAAATGTTTCACCATCCCATTGGGTTTTTTCTGCAGTTGTTGATGTATTCATATGTCAGCAGTGAGACTTCTTGACATCTGGTACACGGACTTTTCGCCGCCGGACGTTTGGAGCCGGGACGTTTTGCCGACCGGACGTTTCGACGCCGACGTTTTGCCGACCGGACGTTTCGGAGCCGACCGGACGTTTAGCCAACGTATGTTTCGTCGACGGAGGTTTCGGCGCGGGGCCCTCAGCCGACGGACTTTTGTCGACGAACATTTCGGCACTTCATTTCGGCATTTCACGCGGGACCTTTAGCCGAAGTCAAGTGTGTGACGCCCTTAGCTCACACATTTCTCTCGCCATTGTATCAATGTATCAGTGAACTCTCTCTCACTATCCCTCCTCATGTGAACCGTTAGCTCACACATTTCTCTCGACATTGCATCAATGTGTGTCTCTGCCAGTTCTCACGTTCACCTTCCACCTGGACAATATTTCTGTTTGTCATCTGTCTCACGTTCCCTCGAGATAGTGCTTCATTCATTCATGTGCAAGATTCTGAGAAGTAAGTAAGCATCTCTCTCTCTGTTCGTGCCTCCTGACGACGTCATCGAGGCGTTTCAACAGCTCATGGATTCACTGGATGCCGACACTGACGAGACGCTTTCAGACTTCCTCGCCTACTTTGAAAGTACAAGTACATGGCTGGGCATTGTGCAGCGAGGACGCCGTCGACGCCCGAAATTCGACGTCGCCATGTGGAACGTCGACAATCGTGTGGGAGACAACCTGCCCAGAACTAATAACTTGGTCGAAGGCTGGCACCGTGCCTTTGATAAGCGAATGTCTGTCACGCACCCAACACTTGGCCGGCTTGTCAGCAAGTTACGCAAGGAGCAGGCAAGCACCGAGCTTATGATGGAACAGCTTGCCATGGGCGTCAGGATGCGAAAAAACAAGCAGTACGAAGTAGTCAACACACGACTGCAAGCGCTTGTTGCAATGTACGCACAGGAGGATGTTTCAGTTTTTCTCAAAGCTGTTGCGCATAATCTGTGACACAATCAAAGTGAACTGTCTGTGAAGTCTGTGTGTAAAATTTGTTTGAAATAAAGAATTATTGTGTAATCTAGTAGTTACTTTCATTCTTTGAGAAGTAAGTAAGCTCTCTCTCTCTCTCTGACATAATGCGTCGAAAAGTCTGTCGGCAAAACGTCCGGCGGCGGAACGTCCCGGCGGCGAAACGTCCCGGCGGCGAAACGTCCGCACACGTTGACATCTTGCTTTCTTATAGCTCCATGTAGGTAGTGGTCTGCATTCTTCTGGTTGATCAGGGGTTCAAGGGGATCTTATGTTTGTGATGGTTACTTTCTGCCAACTGGCCAAGCATGGTTCTGTGTGCATTGCCCAGCAGGTTCTTTGTCACAAGGGCTAGCACAGGAGTTGTAGTGTTTAGTCATCTGATAAGAGTGTTGGGGTGTCATCTGATCTGTAGCTGATTGTCATCTTGCCATTCCAGTTCTTTACTCCCACTCCTGGTAGATTGCTTCACTGTAGTCACAGCTTTGGGAATGGGAGTTGAAGTTTCCAATGACAATGTAGTTCTTTGAAATTTTCATTGAGTACAATGATAACAATCAACAATAGTGTACAATATAGATAACAATAGTCAACAGATGTCTGCGCCACATCCTCAACATCAGATGAACCAATATCTCCAATACAGACTGAGAGAACCAACCAAAAAAGAGATATTAAGAAGTGGAAGTGGGGCTGGATCGGTCACACCTTACGAAAGTTGGCCATCAATTTAACAAGACAAGCTCTGGGCTGGAACCCACAGGGGAGGCGCAGGGCTGGGAGACCCAGACAGACATGGAGGAGATCAGTCCACAGCGAGGCGGAGGCAGCTGGGATGACATGGTCCCAACTGGAAAGGGACGCCCAGAACCGGGTCCAATGGTGTGGTGTAGTTGCGACCCTATGATCTACTGGGGGTGATTAGGAACAAGAAGACAATGATAATTCTCAGTCTGCATGGCAGTGTGCATTGTAGATTACCATCGTTAATCATGAGATGTGTCTCCTGGATGCAAGGTATATTGCTGTCTTCTTGTGGAGTCTTTCAGGAAAAAGGAGGTTTTTTTTTCTTTGGAAAATGCCCTATGCACTCCACTGCAGCACACCCAAGCCTTAACCCTGCTTCCATATTTTTTGTGGTAGCCACTGGCCTTTTTCCATATCCCTATTGCCCTGGTTCCATATTTTGTCATAGCCATTTGCATTTGCCCATATCCCTATTGCCTGGCTTCACCACAATATGTGGTAGGACATCCAGCAGTAGCTTGGGTTGGGATCCTTTGAAATGAAGAGCTGGAACTCTTCCACCCTGGTGAGACTTTAGTGGTAGAGCAATTAGGGCTAGTTGTCTGTCATTTAGCACTGTCATGTGCTGTGCTGCATTTTGCACCTGTAGCAGGCCAAGCACATTCAACCAGGCTGTTTGCTTTTTTTTTTTTTATTAGAGTGGTCATTCTCCTAGACAAAATGATTTTGAAAATCTGATGAGCCCCATCTATCTGTCTAGTTTACCAGAGTTGGTGCTTTATTCGTCTTCAAAGCCATTGGGTAAACTTCTCGGTCTGTTCAGCCATTAGGGGCTTGTAGAGTTTAGGCACTCTTGTTCACTCTGTGTGGAGCCTGTCATAGGACACTGGAATATTGTGTAGAGATAACGGTGTCACCTGATATGATATATATATCCTGCCCTCTTCCTTTTAAAAACACTGCCAGTTTTATCCACAGCTGCTTATTTGTCCAGACAAGCCCAGTTTATTTCACAGCTAACCTCCAATATCTGAAGCCTGACCTCCTATCTGCTACCTGGCTTGTAGGGATATTTTTAATATGTCGTTTTTGGGATAATATCTCAGTTTTGTGTCCACAGTTGCATTATGATCATGTGAGTTGTACTTTCATCTGTTATTAGAATATAAACTAACCTTTTGCTTGTTTATTACAGTGTGATTCGGCGACTGGATGAACATAAACAGTTTTTCCCAGCTTTCAGAACGATAATGATCAAAACTGTTAGATATTCTTGGTAAGTTAAAAGTGCTGTTCATTAAAACTTGCGTACAAAGATCAGCCTCATAGTAGCAGTGGATCTCAAAGGGTTTTTTTTTTAAACCAAGATAGCCATATATAGAAATGCTAGGCATTTGAAGTGTATACAAATACATGATTTGCACACATGAGATAGTTTTCCTTTGAGAAATCAAGATAAAGAGGAAAGTGTATGTCATGTCAGATGTCATTTCCTACTTAAAATCTCAATGTGAAGGTTATAGGTCTTTGACCTCATTATAATCTAGGTACCTGTGGCATAGGCATGAACCCTGAGATGTGATGCACTAACCCTGACAGAGACCTGAGGCCTTGAAAAGAAAGCACAGTTGTTAGGGCAGGGGAGATGAGATGAGCTAGGGACTGGGAGAAAGATTAGTCAGAATATTGCTGTCACTGTTGTTGACAGAGTTTTTACTCCTGACATTTTTTTTACTTGTGAGTTTCATTTTTAATGAGACAAAAAATAATTACCAGGTTATTATCTGGTTAGGGTGCTGAGAATGAGAGGAAAATGTGAAGAACTTTTTTGGATTGGATGAATGAGATGATATTTATTGTACATGTACAAGTATGTGTTTGTGTGCGTTTTAAAGGGAACAAAGGGTGGCATTGAATTTAAAAAGTCTTTTGTGTGTAGCGGGCACGATTTTTGAGAGTTGGGTGTGGGGAGCTCACTTCCTTCCTTTCTTGATTTGGGACACCAACACAAGTTCGTACTTCTGCTCTTTATTTGGATGTTAAGTTACGATACTGAGAGAATGCTGAGAATGCCGAAAATACTGAAAATACCGAAAATGCTGAAACGCTGAAACATGTTGCCCTGAATTAGGACAACTTGCACTTCGACCCTCTCGTCCTCGACACTCAACAGAAAAGAAAGTTTTGCTTAGACCAGAAGTCCTTTATACAGATCAAACTCTCGTGACCGCGAGAGTTGACATTCAAACTAGAACTCTAAATAATTGTGTAAATACACATGACATTTTTGTTTTCCTAAATGTCATGGGTGTTACATGTGATGTACTACTTTTTTTAAAGTTTTGTTATATTTTTAGGTGTGGAGCGCATGGATCAAGTAATCCCTGCAGTGCGGGCCCTGAAACTTCTATCAAACTGATGACTTCAGAGTGTTTTGATGTTTGAAATGCAATATTTTCAGCTTTTAGCTGATACATGGGAATTATTCATTTCAGTCTTATTTTATTTTTGACGTAGCAACATAGAGATGGAATGAAGATGTGTACCAGCTTCTGATATAGAGAGTATATATAGATATAATCTCAATATAGAGAAATGTTATATGGAAATGAGTGTTCTTGGTAAATATGAAAATATTTGATTTATAAATCTTATGTTACTTACACTTCCAATTTATGACAATAGACACAATTTGTCTTGATTAATGTAGTGCATAGTATGCATCAGTAGCTACAAGCATGATTTTACAAATTACCATAAGAAGATGGATCCTGTTTTTGTGAAAATTGGATAAGTTTACGATTAGCTGCATCTATTAGTTGATAATATTATAAAACTTTTTGAGAAAATGTAAATAAAAAGTTAATTATCATTTTTTATTATGGTGGTGTGGAGGATGTTGAAAGAGACTATGTAATAATTATATCAGCAGTGTTATAAGCAGTTTGAATATAATTTTCATGTTCCAGACACTTATAGTGAATATTTATTTATTGAAACCACTTGAATAATCACAATCTGACAGTGTTGTGTTTGTCATATGGAACACTTCATTGCACAATTATGGAGTCAATAAGCACCCTCAACAGACCTCACCTCGTATACATGTTTCTACTTTCCAATATGCTTTAACCTCGTCTATATGCTCTCCGACAGACCTTACATTGTACACATGTTTTCCAACAGACGTCACCTCGTATACATGTCCAACACCTGTGCACCTATTACATTGGGCTTAATGTGCTAGTTAGTGATCAACTGCTGTAACCTACTGTGTTTACAATCTGAGTTAGGGCGTCGTACCCCTGTGTGTCTTGCGGTGTACACAAAACTGCTGTCATATCTTTGTAAACTCTGGGAGTTGATCAAGTTTTCATGAATGCACAAGAAAGGAAGACTGGATATAAATGTAGTGAAATTCAGTAAAGACTGACCCACTTTTTCAGTGGCTAGATAAATACTGCAGCCGGACCACCGGTTAGTCATGACTCCAAAAGCCCTAGTGCCAATCAGTCCGTTCCAAATTGTAGTCCCAGGGAAGATGACAAGTTCCCAAGGTTAATTTTTCACCAAAATTTTAGCTCTTTCATAACATGTGCTCTTAGTTCCACAACTGCTTTGATTGTAGATCTTAATGTGCATGATGCATGATGGGTCTCATAAGTGGAGAAATGTTAATTACACTTTAACGGGCCTTTAGAGTGCACTGTAGATGGTACATTAGTGGGCACCATAGAGGGCACTTTAGCGGCACCTTAGGTAAAATTCCACTTAGGCTGAATATTTATTAGATACACTAGTAAGCTAAGGTGACCAGACGTTTCGGGGGCGAAAGCGGGACACGTGCCGATGATGGTGTCTTCACCGTCAAAAAACGCCGAAAAAAGTGATTTTTAAAGACAACTGGGACATTTGATGGACTTGCCAGAAAGCCAGAAAGCGGGACATTGGGCGTCCCGCCCGATATTCAGGCGGGACACGAGGTCAAAAGCGGGACTGTCCCGCCAAATGCGGGACGTCTGGTCACCTTAAGTAAGCACTATAGACGGGATAGCATGTACCTTAAAGGGGACCACTTTAGATGCTACTTTAGTGTACACTTTAGCGAATACCTTAGAGCAGGGGTGTCAAACACCCGGCCCGCGGGCCACATCCGGCCCGCCATTAAATTTTACCTGGCCCGCGAAAGAAGAGTAATTAAATCATTGTTAATGGCCCAGCGACAAGCAAAAGGCAAACAACAGAAAAGTTCCCGTCGATGACAGCAAGAGATGGGATGAGTTTAGTGAAGTTTGTACAGACCACCAACAGTGCACTGGTCAAGTTACCACCGCTCCTGTTAATGACCAGAAAGAAGGGTCAAGGCGGGGCCCATAAATCTGACCTTTGACACGCGACACCCTGCCCTCAACACGGGCAAACATGTTCTGTGTGAACAACTTTTCTCTGTGATGAAGATCAACAAACATCACATGAGTTGTCTTACTGATGCACACTTGCAGTCCATCTTGAGAATCTCCACAGCACAGAAACTTACTCCAAACATAAACAACTTGTTGTCAAGAAAAGATGTCAAACGTCCACTTCTGACAAAATAAATTAAGAAGAAAAACTGCTAAACCTTGGTTTGTTATTACTTTAATTTTGTTTTAATGTATGATTTTGTTTACACAAAATTAATAACAAAAAGTTTAGTTTCCTACTGTTGAATAAAAAGTTATCAGCTTAAACAATAACCTTCGGCCCGCCACCTTGTGTACGATGTGAGATTTGGCCCCCTGGGTAATTGAGTTTGACACTCCTGCCTTAGAGGGCTCTTTAATGGGCACTTAAGTGTGCACAAGTGAGCACTTTACCAGGCACCTTAGAGGGCGCTTTGATGAGCACTTTAAAATGCACTCTAGCGAGCTATATGGCGGTAACCTTAGAGGGAACTTTAGCGTGCACTTAAGATGGCACTATAGAAGGCACCTTGGAACGCCTCTAATGGGCACAATATTTTGTCGACACTTTGGCGGGCACTTTAGCAGGAACTAAAGCTGGATATTTAAAGGTTAATTTAGAGGGCACTTTGACAACGACTTTAGAGGGCACTTAAGCAGGAAATCTAGTGGGCACAAGCACAATATTCAGTGAATTCTTTAAAGGGCACTTAGAACATTAGGGCACAGTTAAACACAGGGGTGGGCAATTACGTGTGCGGACGTTTCGCCGCCGGACGTTTCGCCGCCGGACGTTTCGGAGTCGGACATTTTGCCGACCGGACGTTTAGCCAACAGACTTTTCGACGCATTATGTCAGAGAGAGAGAGAGGGAGAGAGAGAGAGCTTACTTACTTCTCAAAGAATGAAAGTAACTACTAGATTACACAATAATTCTTTATTTCAAACAAATTTTACACACAGACTTCACAGACAGTTCACTTTGATTGTGTCACAGATTATGCGCAACAGCTTTGAGAAAAACTGAAACATCCTCCTGTGCGTACCTTGCAACAAGCGCTTGCAGTCGTGTGTTGACTACTTCGTACTGCTTGTTTTTTCGCATCCTGACGCCCATGGCAAGCTGTTCCATCATAAGCTCGGTGCTTGCCTGCTCCTTGCGTAACTTGCTGACAAGCCGGCCAAGTGTTGGGTGCGTGACAGACATTCGCTTATCAAAGGCACGGTGCCAGCCTTCGACCGAGTTATTAGTTCTGGGCAGGTTGTCTCCCACACGACTGTAGACGTTCCACATGGCGACGACGGCGTCCTCGCTGCACAATGCCCAGCCATGTACTTGTACTTTCAAAGTAGGCGAGGAAGTCTGAAAGCGTCTCGTCAGTGTCGGCATCCAGCGAATCCATGAGCTGTTGAAACGCCTCGATGACGTCGTCAGGAGGCACGAACAGAGAGAGAGAGATGCTTACTTACTTCTCAGAATCTTGCACATGAATGAATGAAGCACTATCTCGAGGGAACGTGAGACAGATGACAAACAGAGATATTGTCCAGGTGGAAGGTGAACGTGAGAACTGGCAGAGACACACATTGATACAATGTCGAGAGAAATGTGTGAGCTAACGGTTCACATGAGGAGGGATAGTGAGAGAGAGTTCACTGATACATTGATACAATGGCGAGAGAAATGTGTGAGCTAAAGGGCGTCACACACTTGACTTCGGCTAAAGGTCCCGCGTGAAATGCCAAAATGAAGTGCCGAAATGTTCGTCGACAAAACGTCCGTCGGCTGAGGGCCCCGCGCCGAAACCTCCGTCGACAAAACATACGTTGGCTAAACGTCCGGTCGGCAAAACGTCCGGCTCCGAAACGTCCGGCGTCGAAACGTCCGGCGGCGAAAAGTCCGTGTACCGGGCAATTAATTTTCCCAAGGGGCCGCATGAGAAATTGGGATGGTTTTAGAGGGCCGGACTAATATAGTTAACTCAGTTTTACCCAATACTGTATACATAGTATATATAATATCTCTTCATAAACAAACAGTAAGGTACAAAATTCAAGGATTCAATGAAAATATGGAGGAAACATTATTATTTAATGATGAAATGACGAACTTTAATGAACTTGTGATTATTCACTTTAGAAAATTCTCAACTATTACAGTGTTTAATAAACTAACATCACATATTGATCCAAAATAGCAAGATTTTCAACGGCCGGCATGCCTTTCATTTAATAATGAACAGTAAACGAAACATTACAAAAACATGAAAATATTCAATGAGAGAAATCTAGCCTGTCTTGGGCCTGAACAAGTGCATTGAAGTCAGGTTGAATATCTGAGGTGGATATGCGCACAAATGATCATCACTGAGAGATGATCTGTATCTGGATTTGTTGAACATAATCACTGAGAATGTTTGCTCACATACATAGGTAGATCCAAAGAGAACTAACATCCTCTAAGCATGCCTCCTAATGTGTGGAAAGTTTTCCTCTTTGAGAGAAGAAGAAAACTCCAGCAGTGATGCTGATTTAAAATGCTCCGCCAGTAGATTGTCAGACTGCAGATCAATGAGTTCAAGCTGGACATCACTGGGTGCATTATCCACACTGCATGTAAAGGGAGAAGAAATCATGTGCATTTCACTCTCAACTGCTTTGAAGTCTTCAAATCTTCTGGAAAATCCATCATGTAGTGCCGCAAACATGGATGAATACTTGTCAAGGTGATCAGCTGATAGTGTGACTTCTTTCAGTGTTGGCATGTGAGTGAGAATTTTGCCCTTCAATTGGCTAGAAAGAAAATTCAACTTTCTCATGAAAGCTGTCACCAAGCTAAACATTTCATGTGCAAAGAGGCCTTTGGCTTGCAGCTTGGTATTTAGTTCGTTCATTAGTGTAGTCACATCAACAGCAAAGGCCAGATCTGCCATCCAGTGCGTGTCTGAGAACTCTGGGATGTCTTTGCCTTTCATCTCATAAAACTCCTGAATCTGAGCTCTCAGGTCCCATACTCTTTTAAGCATCTTTTCAAGACTGAGCCATCTCACAGCTGTATAGTAGCCTATGTCACTATGTTCACTTTCATACTCCTGCAACAGTGCAACAAATTGTCTGTGATTCAATGCTCTTGCCCTGATGAAATTAACTATCTTAGTTACAACATCAACAACATGGCTGATTTTTAGCACCGACTTGCACAGCACTTCCTGGTGAATAATGCAATGCAAAAATATCAATTTCTGTTCTGGGTTTATTTCAGTCACATTATCTTGCATCCGCTTCAAAAGTTCGACATTTTTCCCTGTCAGATTTGGACAGCCATCGGTTGTAACACTTACTAATTTGTTCCATTTTAGTCCCAGTTTGTCCATGGATGCATTTACTTCGGTGAACAAATCACTCCCTGTCGTGGTACCTTTCATTGATCGCATAGCTGCTAGCTCTTCAATCATCTCAAAGTTTTTCGTTATTCGTGGGGGGTTGTATGATGACGACAACAGACGTCTAGCCCTCAAACCAAAAAGGCAGGAACAGTCAGCAGGTGTGTGACCCTTTAATGCTGGTAAAATGGTCACAGTTGCTTCGTATCGTCCGAGGCTCAAGAAGTCAGCACTGCCTCTTCTTCCGTTTTTCTCTTTTTCCTTTCGTCTCAGCTCTGCCCTTATATACCTATCAGGCTGTTACTTTTTGCAATCCTTCGAGATCGCATGCATCAGCACTTTTTTTTCGCATGCATCAGCATCAGCACTTTTTTCGCATGCATCAGCACTTCCGCCAAAACCTAACAAGCGCCGGACTACCGGCCATCTACATTCCCGCCGACTCTCTCTAACAGCGTCCTCGCTGATGAGCTTTAGCTAGCAATAATAGGGCTGATATACAAGCTCGCCTAATGTGCTTGCCATGAGGGACCGCCAATACTTTACACCTCTAAAGAAGATCTGTTGCTGCCGAGATGGTTCAAGGCCGATAGAAGGTCCCACGCTATGATTCGAGCTCTTTTCTAGACGACACAAAGGGTCGGAAATTTCCTTATATGGACGCATGCGTAACATATTATATATATATTAAATCTTCATTGTTCCTGTCAGACGCTCATTTCTTCTCAAGATACCACGTGCGAAAGAATAAAAACCACGAGGACATTCTTAGAACGTCGTAGACTGTCACTGAGTACAAAGCGATTGCGATTGAAAGGATTACCCATCCTTCTCAGGATGACCTGTCACTCCTCAAATATATTGCCCCCGCTCAACGCCCCAAGGCGCCGAAGGGGACACCTAGCCACTCTCCTACCCTTCAAGCTCTGCTAGATCGCCCGCAGTTTCCACCGCCTTACCCTCCACCCGCTACGGACGACCCCTCTTTCCCCCACAGTACCGGTACTGCAAATAACAATGCCACCCAACCTACAATCAACTCCCACATCTCCCACCTCCACCCCACCGCAAATCAAACCAACCATGACGTCGAACTCTCCTGCCATCTCAACTGTGTTCAGCGGGAGTTGTTTGAGACGATCACAACAAGTCTTCGCGAGGAAATCGCCGTCCTGCGCGCATCTCTCCTTCAACTCACGGAGCAGATTCAGTCCCGTGACGCAGTGTGTCACATGCCAGCGCGACGCCCAGCTTCTACGGACAGCGGAATGACAGGAAACAGTCACGACAGTCCGGCCATCAGACCTCGCAACCCCCAATCATCTGACACAAGCGAAACGTCTCCTCCCCTGCCCCACGTAAGCCCCAAGCCACGCGCTCGTCCACTCCCCTCCCCACGAAATACTATCCCTCCTCCCCCTTACCCCTCCAGCCCTCGACTGAAACAAGACACCCACCCCACTCCAGTCCCTCAGACAACAACAAACCGCCAGTTGCGCCCGGTCACACAGCAAGTGACTGTCTCCTCCCCCCCACCACCATCTTCAAAGGTAGAAGTCGCCGAAGCAAACCGCCACAAACAAAACCATCGTCTGGGCGTGCATCCCAACACGGCGACTCTGATATTGGGGGATTCAGTTGTCGCTGGCCTTCATCAAGACAGGATGGCTGTTGATAAAGAACCCTGCCAGGTACTTTCGCTATCCGGCCTAAACAGCAGCAAACTGTTGGCCGCTCTACGAGACACCCCAACACTAACCCAAATCACCACCCTGGTCATACATGTAGGTATCAATGTCTGTAAAACAGGATACATAGTCAGCCAAGAGGCCTGGCACAGTGTCATTTCCAACTGCCAGAGGTGCTTCCCCAGAGCCAGGATCATGATGTCCTCCGTACTGCCGCACAAGGACTGTCACCCCCACATCACATCCTGCATCGTCCAATCAAACCAAAACATGCAGGCTGCTTCAAAACAGGCAGGGTCCCACTATGTAAACAATGACCTGACCTTCTACACGCTATCTGGACAGCTCAAGACGGGATGGCTGCGAGACAGTATTCATCCCAACACCAGAGGAAGCAGTGGGTTGGCAGTGAGCATCAAGCGTCACTTTTCTAAAACCCTGGCTGGTCGAAATATGACACCACCACCCACGGATCAAACCCTCTGTGCAGGAAAAACCCAGATCCCACTCCTCACGAACCGCAGCTTCCACCCCCTTCCCGGCCCTCTCGTCGTAACCAAACTCTATACAACCCCTCCCCCCCCAACAGACAACCTCTTTTCTCCCACCCAAGACCCACACAATCGCCCTCCAAAACGAGGACAGGACAGACTACCCTCGGTCCTCCAGACACTAGACGACCACTGTATTCAGAGGTAGTGGCAAAGCGGTATCAGCCGACCACACAATCGCCCTCCAAAACGAGGACAGGACAGACTACCCTCGGTCCTCCAGACACTAGACGACCACTGTATTCAGAGGTAGTGGCAAAGCGGTATCAGCCGACCAATCACCGACAGGATGACGCATCCGGCACTCTGCTGACCACACCTCCATATGATCCCCCAGGTGTCAGAGGATCTCCAGATACTGTTACCAGCAGGAGACACCAGGCAGTCCTGGACTTATTGGCCAAACTTCTACTGTAGTTGACTATCCAGCGGGGCTATGGCCCCATCTCCGTCGATTTGAAAAATAATTCTTGCATCATTGTGTGAACTGCTGTTTGGAGACGTCGTCTGGTCTCCAGACCTTTGCTTATTACTGTGTTTATCAGCCACAAAGGACTGCTGTGATACCTAATTGAATTCTTCAGTTGCTAATCTCCGTGAACGAACTGGAAACAACTTGCTGATTATTTTATCTTCTCACTAACATTTACTAGATTACTTTTGTCTGCCAAATTCTTTCCCTACTAACAACTTAGGTCCTGGAACTCAAGTACTCTATAGCCCCATATAATTAGACTTCTTATTCCCAGGAAATGTCACCACATTGTCCACACAAAGAGTGGCCTACTAAAGATGGGCTTAGAATAGGCCACCTAAACATTAACACTGCGCTCAACAAAATACCTGAGGTAGAAACATTCATATACAACTTCGAAACCCCCTTCCATATCTTTACCCTGTCTGAAGCCCGGGTTACGGAACTTGTCTCCCCTAACGACATCGCTATTCCTGGGTACACACTGGAACGTCGGCACCCAGAACGCAAACATGAAACTGGTTTAATCACCTACATCAGCACAGCACTAAACACTAAGCGGCTGCACCACCTAGAAAACTACAACGTAGAGTCAATCTGGCTAGAAGTAAAACTCAAAAATACTGCTCCACTTCTTATAGGATTCATTTATAGAAACCCTAGCGAACGAGCCGAGTGGACAGACCACTTCAGCTCCATGCTAGATGCCGTGCTCCTTGAATCCAAAGAATACATGCTGCTAGGGGACTTCAACATCGACCTCCTCAAACCGAATAAGCAATGGATAGAGAAGATCAGCCTAGCGAACCTCACCCAACTAGTTACCACCCCAACAAGGGTCACTAACACTTCACAGACACTCATCGACCATATCTACGTCAGCAACCAACACAACATACTCGAAGTCTGTGCCCATGACAGGCTGCAGTGATCACTTCCCCGTTTGCCTGACGTGGCACAAAAATGGGACCAAAGTTCCCAGAAATTCACACAAAACAATCACCTACCGCTCCTTTAAAACCTTCGAGGAAACTAAATTTCTAGCTGATCTATACAACTCTCCCCTAAACAAAATATATGATATCACAGACCCAGATGAAGCCATCACCTACTGGCACAACCAATATCTACAAATATACAATAAGCATGTACCACTGCGGACCAAACGTGTTAAACACCACATCAAACCTGCTTGGTTCGACCTGGAGCTCCGCAATTAATGTAAGAGACAAACTTAAAAGGAGGGGCCAGGAAGCGGAATTCAAAAAGCAAAGAAATTTTGTCACCGCTATGAAACGAAGCAAGATGAAAAACTACTTTAGCAAACTCATAGAATGCAAACAGAACACCAAACTGATCTGGAAAGCCATCAATCAGCTAACCAACAAGTCAAGAAAAACCAGTCCCGCAACTACAATAGCCCCTAACACACTGAACGCACATTTTGCAGGAATTGCTCCTAGGGTAGTCTTAAATGACAAGTCACAAGAAAACAATCTAGACAAGTTACAAGGCTTCTGTAACTCAAAGCACATTGATATGGCTCTCTCCATCCCACCAATGACTATATTGGATGTATATCAAGCACTTACCAAACTTAAAGATACTAACACCAAAGGTCCAGACAGCATCAACAACAAAATCCTAAAGCTCTCAGCACCGGCCATTACGGAAAGCCTGACCTATCTATATAACCTCTGTATTGATAAATCTTACTTTCCAACGCACCTTAAACAAGCAAAAGTAATCACAATTCACAAATCAGGCGATCCAAGCGACCCTACAAATTATCGTCCAATCTCAATTCTATCACCTCTCTCAAAACCCTTAGAAAAACACATCCACAAGCACCTACAAGAGCACCTTCTAAGGTATGAACTCCTCCATACAAACCAATCCGGCTTTAGGCCCCGTCACTCTTGCCACACCGCTCTTACATCTATGGTGGAACAATGGCTAAATAATATTAATGATAATCTTTTCTCTGCCGCCTTATTTGTTGACTTTGCCAAAGCCTTTGATGTCATAGATCACAATCTGCTTATCAGAAAACTAACTCTATATAAACTAAATACCAGTAGCACCGAACTCCTTATCTCCTTTCTCGACAATCGAACTCAGAGAGTAGCTGTAAACAACCAACTGTCTGATCCCCTTGCAATTAAATTCGGTGTCCCTCAAGGGTCAGTACTAGGACCCCTGCTTTTCTCCATATACATAAACGATCTTCCTCTCCATATATCCCAATCATGTGAAATGTTTGCAGACGACACCACAATACACGCACACCACCAAAAGATTGAGCCACTCGCTTCCATCCTACAGCTGAGCGCTGACGAGCTCCAGGCTTGGACTGAATCCAACCTCATGTCCCTCAACCCCCTGAAAACTGAAGTCATGCTTCTTACAACCAGACAGAAAAGACAAAACCTAGCCACCCCATTTCCTACTATACAAATCGGCGCTCAGTCAATAACTGAAGTACAGGTCCACAAACTCATGGGTGTTACCATTGACAACAACTTATCGTGGTCCCAACATATTTCCACCACAAGTAAAAACATCTCCAAGAAAGTCTACCAGCTGTCCAGAATCAAACATTTCCTTGACACTCACACAAGAAAACTTTACTATATCACCCACATCCAGTCAGTCATTGACTATGCCTCTACCCTCTGGGACTCCGCTAGTGGATCCTCCATGAAACCTCTAGCTAGTGTTCAGAGGCGAGCAATCAAAGCCGTCCTGCTAAAACCGAAATTAGACCCACGTGACTTCACCTCACTAGGCGTCCTTCCTCTTAAAAACAGACTCAAATTTAACAAATGCATTTTCATCTATAAAATACTGACGGGTAAATTATCGCCCAGACTCTCTCTCCTATTTTCCTCCAATAACTCTAGAACCTTCCCAAAACTGAATATTCCCATTCCTAGACTAGACCTCTTCAAATCAAGTCTGCAGTTCTCAGGGAGTGCGCTATGGAACAGCCTCCCTCTCCATCTCAAACAATTGCACTCCCTGACCTGCTTTCGACGCCATCTATCTCAATACGTTCAAGATATATAGATAAGCCCTCTAGATTCCTACCAATTCCAGGTGACCTTGTGAATATATGCTAATCTCTTCTTTAACCATCACCTTGTACATATCCACCCTTCTCTATGCTTATTATCTTTTATACTTAATGCTTAATTAATTCATTTATATATAGTTAATTTCCTTCCCTGAAAAGGGCGAGGGCTAAGTGGAAAAAAGCGCTCAGTTGCTTACTTTACCCCTCGTAAATAAAGAATTGTCATTGTCATTGTAGCAGGCGGGCCAGCGCGCGGGCCGGTCAGAGACAGGAGGCGGGCAGGATCCGGCCCGCGGTCCGGCCTTTGCCCAGGTCTGGTTAAACAGGTACCTTTGCACTTCAAAGGTCAATTAAGATGGTACTTTATTGTACAGGCACCCCAGCAGGCTATTTATTGGGATATTTAGAAAGCATTCTAAAGAACACTTTGGGTAGGACTTACCCAGCAAACACGCAAGATTCGGCCAAGCTTGGGCCACGCTTGGGAAAATCTTGTAACATTGGTTAGCCCAGTACCAAGCATCCACCAAGCAAGCGCCAAGGATCACGGTGCGCGCGATCACGCTATCGCTCATTCGGCTGTGAGCGGGAATTTGGAAAAAGCTTGGCGGAATAGTAATCGGCCAAGAACCCCGGTCACCAAGATTGACCCAAGCTTGCCGACATCGACTGATTTTTTACTATCAAGAGTCAAGACACGTTTTAAAAAGAGCTTATTTGTAATTATTTTGTAGATTGTCAAATAACATATAAATATATTTTATACTTAACAGTTATCACAGTTTAAAAAAATATAAAGTATATACACGTGTTAATATATTATCAAGAACGATCACTCGCGCAACCCTTATTCGAATGTGTTATAGTCACCGCCTTATTTAAATATAAAATACAGCGAAATTGGAGTTACACTCGATCTGATCTTCATTGTTCTTCGGGAAAGATCTTCAGGCTTCTTCGAAAGTTGTCAAGGTACAAGTACACAGAATTTAAAATTGTAATATTCATTGACCAGCATCTGAAAATTAAGCAAAGATGAGCGATTCCTACTTAAACTGGAGACACATCAAAAGAAATTACTTTAGGCAGCGGTGTAACGTACTCAAACTTCCCAGCAGGACTAAACGTCTCAGTTCAAACTTCCGATGGATTAATAAACATTTTCTTGGGTTTATTTATCCAGCTGTGCTTAGACTATGCTCAGGCTATGCTCAGGTTGTGCTCCAGCTGTGCTCAGACTATGCTCAGGCTATGCTATGTTGGTGCTCAGGCTATGCTCAGGCTGTGCTATGTTGGTGCTCAGCTTATGCAAAGGCTATTCTCAGGCTATGCTATGGTGGTGCTCATTCTGTGGTCAGAGATGCTATGGTGGTGTTCAGTCTATGCTCAGGCTATGCTATGGTGGTGCTCTTGCTATGCTAAGGTGGTTCCCAGTCTGTGCTCAGGCAATGCTCAGGCTGTGCTGAGGCTGTGCTCAGGCTATGCTCAGCCTATGCTATGTTGTTGATGAACTTATGCTCAGGCTATGCTCAGGATATGCTATGGTGGTGCTCAGACTGAGAAAATGTCGAGAGATCTCGCACAAAATTTTCAAGATCGTGGGAAAAGTTTACGAAATCTCGCAGAGTCTCGCGAAGTCTCGTGGCTCTAGCGAGATTACGAAATTTTTTTTCGAGATTTCGCAGAGGTCTCGTAGGTCTCGAAATTTCATGCCAAACATTTTCGAAATCGTGCGAAAATTTTTGCGAAATCTCGCCAAGTCTCGCGAAGTCTCGTGGCTGTCGCGAGATCACGAATTTTTTTTTCGAGATTTGTCGGAAATTTTGCGAAATATCGCAAGATCTCGTGGGTCTCGAGAGATCTCGCCCAAAATTTTCGAGATCGGTCGACATTGGAGAAATCTCGCCAAGTCTCGCGAAGTCTCGTGGCTCACGCGAGATCACCAATTTTTTTTTCGAGATTTGTCGGAAATTTTGCGATATATCGCGAGGTCTCGTGGGTCTCGAGAGATCTCGCCCAAAATTTTCGAGATCGTGCGAAAATTTTTGCGAAATCTCGCCAAGTCTCGCGAAGTCTCGTAACTCTCGCGAGATCATGAATTTTTTTTTCGAGATTTCTCGGGAATTTATGCTCAGGCTATGCTCGTCCTATGCTATGTTGGTGCTCAGCTTGTGCTCAGGCTATGCTCAGGCTATGCTATGGTGTTGCTCAGGCTGTGCGCAGGCAATTCTCAGGCTCTACTGAGGCTGTGCTCCTGCTGTTCTCAGACTATGCTCAGCCTATGCTATGTTGGTGCTCAGCTTATGCTCAGGCTATGCTTGGGCTATGCTATGTTGGTGCTCAGGCTATGCTCAGGCTGTGCTCCAGCTGTGCTCAGGCTATGCTCAGCCTATGCTATGTAGGTGCTCAGCTTATGCTCAGGCTATGCTATGGTCGTGTGCTCAGCCTATACTCAGGCTCTGATGAGGCAGTTCTCCAGCTGTGCTCAGACTATGCTCAGGCTGTGCTATGTTGGTGCTCAGCTTATGCTCAGGCTATGATCAGCCTATGCTATGTAGGTGCTCAGCTTATGCTCAGGCTATGCTATGGTCGTGTGCTCAGCCTATACTCAGGCTCTGCTGAGGCAGTTCTCCAGCTGTGCTCAGACTATGCTCAGGCTGTGCTATGTGGGTGCTCAGCTTATGCTCAGGCTATGCTATGGTGGTGCTCAGGCTGTGCTGAGGCTTTGCTGAGGCTGTGCTCCAGCTGTGCTTAGATTATGCTCAGGCTATGCTCAGGCTGTGCTCCAGCTATGCTCAGGTTGTGCTCCAGCTGTGCTCAGACTATGCTCAAGCTATGCTATGTTGGTGCTCAGGCTATGCTCAGGCTGTGCTCAGGCTATGCTCAGCCTATTCTCTGTTGGTGTTCAGCTTATGCTCAGGCTATGCTCAGCCTATGCTATGTTGGTACTCAGCTTATGCTAAGGCTATTCTCAGGAGATGCTATGGTGGTGCTCAGGCTATGCTCAGGCTATGCTATGGTGGTGCTCAGTCTATGCTATGGTGGTGCTCTTCCTATGCTAAGGTGGTTCCCAGTCTGTGCTCAGGCAATGCTCAAGCTGTGCTGACGCTGTGCTCCAGCTGTGCTCAGGCTATGCTCAGCCTATGCTATGTTGTTGCTGAACTTATGCTCAGGCTATGCTCAGGATATGCTATGGTGTTGCTCAGGCTATGCTCACGCTATGCTCAGGCTATGCTATGGTGGTGCTCAGGCTGTGCGAGAGAAAATTTCGAGAGATCTCGCCCAAAATTTTCGAGATCGTGGGAAAAGTTTACGAAATCTCGCGAAGTCTCCTGGCTCTAGCGAGATCACGAAATTTTTTTTCGAGATTTGTCGGAAATTTTGCGATATATCGCGAGGTCTCGTGGGTCTCGAGAGATCTCGCCCAAAATTTTCGAGATCGGTCTCAGGCTATGCTCAGCCTATGCTATGTTTGTGCTTAAGGTTATGCTATTGGTGTGCTCAGGATGTGCTCAGGCTGTGCTCAGGATCTGCTGAGGCTGTGCTCCAGCTGTGCTCAGACTATGCTCAGGCTATGCTATGTTGTTGCTCAGGCTATGCTGAGGCTGTGCTCCAGCTGTGCTCAGGCTATGCTCAGCCTATGCTATGTTGGTGCTCAGCTTATGCTCAGGCTATGCTCAGCCTATGCTATGTTCGTGCTCAGCTTATGCCCAGGCTATGCTCAGTCTATGCTATGTTGGTGCTCAGCTTATACTCAAGCTATGCTCATGCTATGCTCCAGCTGTGCTCATGCTATGCTCAGCCTCTGCTATGTTGGCGCTAAGCTTATGCTCAGGCTATGCTCAGGCTATGCTGTGGGTGTGCTCAGGCTGTGCTCTGGCTATGTTCAGGCTATGCTCAGGCTGTGCTCAGGCTATGCTCAGGCTCTGCTGAGGCTGTGCTCCAGCTGTGCTCAGACTATACTCAGGCTATGCTATGTTAGTGCTCAGGAAATGCTCTGGCTGTGCTCCAGCTGTGCTCAGGCTATGCTCAGCCTATGCTATGTCGGTGCGCAGCTTATGCTCAGACTATGCTCAGCCTATGCTATGATGGTGCTCAGCTTATGCTCAGGCTATTAACAGGCTATGCTATGGTGGTGCACAGGCTGTGCTCAGGCTATGCTATGGTGGTGCTCTTGCTATGCTAAGGTGGTTCACCATAGCACAGCCTGAGCATAGCCTGAGCATCATCATAGCACAGCCTGAGCATAGCCTGAGCACAACCTAAGCATAGCCTGAGCATAGCCTGCACATAGCCTAAATATAGCCTGAGCATCACCATAGCACAGCCTAAGCATAGCCTGAGCATCATCATAGCACAGCTTGAGCATAGCCTTAGCACGGCCTGAGCATAGCCTGAGCATCACCATAGCACAGCCTGAGCATAGCCTGAGCATCACCATAGCACAGCCTGAGCATAGCCTGAGCATCACCATAGCAAAGCCTGAGCAAAGCCTGAGCTTCACCATAGCACAGCCTGAGCATAGCCTGAGCATCACCATAGCACAGCCTCAGCATACCCTGAGCATAGTCTGAGCATCACCATAGCACAGTCTAAGTATAGCCTGATTTCACCATAGCACAGCCTAAGCATAGCCTGAGCATCTTGTTAGCACAGCCTGAGCATCACCATTGCACAGCCTGAGCATATCCCGAGCACTGCCTGAGCATCACCATAGCACAGCCTAAGCATAGCCTGAGCATAAGCTTAGCACCAACATAGCAGAGGCTGAGCATAGCATGAGCACAGCTGGAGCACAGCACATCATTTTTTATTCCCTTTTTCATCATTTGTTCCCCATTTTTAATCATTTCTTCCCCAATTTTTAATCATTTTTTTCCCCATTTCCATCGTTTTTTCCTTCCATTTTTCGAAGAAAAGGGAAGATGGCGAAAATGGGAAGTAGAAGAAAAGGGAAGAAGGCGAAAAAGGAAGTTGAAGAAAACAGAAAATGGCGGAAAAGGAAGTAGAAGAAAAGGGAAGAAGGCAAAAAAGGAAGTTGAAGAAAAGGGAAGAAGGCGAAAAAGGAAGTAGTAAAACAGGGAAGAAGGCGAAGTAGAAAGAAGAAGAAAGGGGAAGAATGAGAAAAAGGAAGTAAAGAAACAGGGAAGATGCGAAAAAGGAAGTAGAAGAAAAGGGAAGAAGGCAAAAAAGGAAGTAGAAGAACAGGGAAGAAGTCGAACTAGGAAGTAGAAGAAAACAGAAGGCGAAAAAGGAAGTTTAAGAACAGGGAACAAGGCGAAAAAATAAGTAGAACAGGGAAGAAGGCAAAAAAGGAAGTATGGGAATTTTGGAATTTGAGAATTTAAGAATTTGAGAATTTAAGAATTTAAGAATTTAAGAATTTAAGAATTTGACAATTTAAGAATATGACAATTTGGGAATTTGAGAATTTAAGAATTTGACAATTTAAGAATATGAGAATATGGGAACTTGGGAATTCAACAATTTAAGAATTTAAGAATTTGGGAATTAGAGAATTTGGGAATTTGACAATTTAAGAATTTAAGAATTAAAGAATTTGAGAATGTGGGAATTTGACAATTTAAGAATTAAAGAATTTGAGAATATGGGAATATGGGAATTTGAGAATTTAAGAATATGAGAATTTGGGAATTTGACAATTTTAGAATTTGAGAATTTGAGAATTTGAGAATTTAAGAATTTAAGAATTTAAGAATTTGACGATTTAAGAATATGACAATTTGAGAATTTCGGAATTTGGATTATTTTTTCCAACATTTTTCCTCCTTTTTTCATCATTCTCCCCTACTTTTCATCATATTTTTCCATTTTGATCATTTTTTTATTCCATTTTCATCATTTTTTCCACCATTTTTTCTCCTTTTTCATCTTTTTTCTTGTTTCCATCCTTTTTTCTTTCATTTTTGAATAATTTTTGCCAACATTTTCCTTCCTTTTTCATCATTCTCCTCTATTTTTCATCATTTTTTTCCCATTTCATCATTTTTTATTCATTTTCATCATTTTCTCCCCATTTTCTTCATTTTTTTCTTCCATTTTTAATCATTTTTTCCACAATTTTTCCCCATTTTCATCATTTTTTATTCCGTTTATCATCATATCTTCCATTTTTCCTCCTCTTTCATTATTCACCCCTATTTTACATCATTTTTTTAATTCCCTTTTTCATCATTTTTCCCCCATTTTCTTCATTTTTTTCTTCCATTTTTAACTCTATCGTGCCGGAAGGCTTTTCTACTAGGTCACATTACCAGTCCACATGGAAATCCACCATTTTTCCCCATTTTCATCATTTTTTATTCCGTTTATCATATCTTCCACCATTTTTCCTCCTCTTTCATCATTCACCCCTATTTTTCATTATTTTTTTATTCCCTTTTTCATCATTTTTTTTCATTTTTAATCATTTCTTCCCCAAAATTTTCGAGATCGGTCGACATTGGCGCGAAATCTCGCCAAGTCTCGCGAAGTCTCGTGGCTCTCGCGAGATCTCGAAATTTTTTTTCGAAATTTCGCGGAAATTTTGCGATAGATCGCGAGGTCTCGTGGGTCTCGACAGATCCCGCCCAAAATTTTCGAGATCGTGCGAAAATTTTCGCGAAATCTCGCGAAGTCTCGTGGCTCTCGCGAGATCACGAAATTTTTTTTCGAAATTTCGCGGAATATTTGCGATAGATCGCGAGGTCTCGTGGGTCTCGACAGATCCCGCCCAAAATTTTCGAGATCGGTCGACATTGGGCGGAAATCTCGCCAAGTCTCGCGAAGTCTCGTGGCTCTCGCGAGATCACGAAATTTTTTTTCGAAATTTCGCGGAAATTTTGCGATAGATCGCGAGGTCTCGTGGGTCTCGACAGATCCCGCCCAAAATTTTCGAGATCGTGCGAAAATTTTCGCGAAATCTCGCGAAGTCTCGTGGCTCTCGCGAGATCACGAAATTTTTTTTCGAAATTTCGCGGAAATTTTGCGATAGATCGCGAGGTCTCGTGGGTCTCGACAGATCCCGCCCAAAATTTTCGAGATCGGTCGACATTGGCGCGAAATCTCGCCAAGTCTCGTGAAGTCGAAGTCTCTGGCTCTCGCGCGAGATCTTCGAAAATTTTTTTTGGAAATTTCGCGGAAATTTTGCGATAGATCGCGAGGTCTCGTGGGTCTCGACAGATCCCGCCCAAAATTTTCGAGATCGTCGACATTGGCGCGAAATCTCGCCAAGTCTCGCGAAGTCTCATGGCTCTCGCGAGATCTGAAATTTTTTTTGAAATTTCGCGGAAATTTTGCGATAGATCGCGAGGTCTCGTGGGTCTCGACAGATCCCCGCCCAACAATTTTCGAGATCGGCGAATTGGCGCGAAATCTCGCCAAGTCCGCGAAGTCTCGTGCTCTCGCGAGATCTTGAAATTTTTTTTTCGAAATTTCGCGGAAATTTTGCGATAGATCGCGAGGTCTCGTGGGTCTCGACAGATCCCGCCCAAAATTTTCGAGATCGTGCGAAAATTTTCGCGAAAATCTCGCGTTCGCGCAAGTCTCGTGGCTCTCGCGAGATCTCGAAATTTTTTTTTCGAAATTTCGCGGAAATTTTGCGATAGATCGCGAGGTCTCGTGGGTCTCGACAGATCCCGCCCAAAATTTTCGAGATCGTGCGAAAATTTTCGCGAAATCTCGCGAAGTCTCGTGGCTCTCGCGAGATCACGAAATTTTTTTTCGAAATTTCGCGGAACTTTTGCGATAGATCGCGAGGTCTCGTGGGTCTCGACAGATCCCGCCAAATTTTTCGAGATCGGTCGACATTGGCGCGAAATCTCGCCAAGGTCTCGCGAAGTCTCGTGGCTCTCGCGAGATCTCGAAATTTTTTTTTGGAAATTTTCGCGGAAATTTTTGCGATAGATCGCGAGGTCTCGTGGGTCTCGACAGATCCCGCCCAAAATTTTCGAGATCGTGCGAAAATTTTCGCGAAATCTCGCGAAGTCTCGGGCTCTCGCGAGATCACGAAATTTTTTTTCGAAATTTCGCGAAATTTTGCGATAGATCGCGAGGTCTCGTGGGTTCTCGACAGATCCGCCCAAAATTTTCGAGATCGGTCGGACATTGGCGCGAAAATCTCGCCAAGTCTCGCGAAGTCTCGTGGCTCTCGCGAGATCTCGAAATTTTTTTTCGAAATTTCGCGGAAATTTTGCGATAGATCGCGAGGTCTCGTGGGTCTCGACAGATCGCGCCCAAAATTTTCGAGATCGTGCGAAAATTTTCGCGAAATCTCGCGAAGTCTCGTGGCTCTCGCGAGATCACGAAATTTTTTTTCGAAATTTCGCGGAAATTTTGCGATAGATCGCGAGGTCTCGTGGGTCTCGACAGATCCCGCCCAAAATTTTCGAGATCGGTCGACATTGGCGCGAAATCTCGCCAAGTCTTGCGAAGTCTCGTGGCTCCCGCGAGATCACGAAATTTTTTTTGGAAATTTCGCGGAAATTTTGCGATAGATCGCGAGGTCTCGTGGGTCTCGAGAGATCGCGCCCAAAATTTTCGAGATCGTGCGAAAATTTTCGCGAAATCTCGCGAAGTCTCGTGGCTCTCGCGAGATCACGAAATTTTTCGAAATTTCGCGGAAATTTTCGATAGATCGCGAGGTCTCGTGGGTCTCGACAGATCCCGCCAAAATTTTCGAGATCGGTCGACATTGGCGCGAAATCTCGCAAAGTCTCGTGGCTACCGCGAGATCACGAAATTTTTTTTGGAAATTTCGCGGAAATTTGCGATAGATCGCGAGGTCTCGTGGGTCTCGACAGATCCCGCCCAAAATTTTCGAGATCGGTCGACATTGGCGCGAAATCTCGCCAAGTCTCGCGAAGTCTCGTGGCTACCGCGAGATCACGAAATTTTTTTTCGAAATTTCGCGGAAATTTTGCGATAGATCGCGAGGTCTCGTGGGTTCGACAGATCCGCCCAAAATTTTCGAGATCGGTCGACAATTGGCGCGAAGTATCTCGCCAGTCTCGGAAATAACCTAACCCCCTTAAGTCTCGTGGCTCTCGCGAGATCTCGAATTTTTGTTTTCGAAATTTCGCGGAAATTTGCGGCTAGATTCGCGAGGTCTCGTGGGTCCGACAGATCCCGCCAAAATTTTTCGAGATCGAAATTTCGGCGAAATCTCACGCAGAAGTCTCTGGCTCTGTGGAAGATTCACTGAATGTCATTTCGAAATTTCGCGGAATGTTTGCGATCTATGATCGCGACGTCTTGGTACCAATACTCGTGGGTCTCGACAGAATCCCGCCCAAAAATTTGAGATCGTGTCGAATTGCGCTTCGGATCGAGAATGCATCGCCAAAGCGTCGCGAAGATCAGTTGGCTTCATCGCGACTGATCGATCTCGAATTCTGTATTTCGATTTGGAATTTCGCCGGAAATTTTGTCGATGATTCAGCGAGGGTCTCGGGTGGAGTACTAACAGGTACTTCCTGTTAATCAAGATCCCGGTGCCCAAAATGGTTCGAATGACGCGTTCTGCGAAAATTTTCGCGAGCAATCCTCGTCTGATTTAATTGACCTTCTAGTGCTCGTGCTCTCCGCGATGTATCTCGAATTTTCTTGTATTCTGAAAATTCGCTGTGGGTGCCGAGAATTGTGCGTCTGATCAGATTCGCGCTAGGTCATGCGTGGGGTCTGCGACAGATTCGTCCGGGAGTTTTCTGTGAGACAGGTGCGACATATTAGGCGCCGAGAATCTCGCCGAAGCTTCTCGCGTGACCATGAGTCCGTGCCATATGTTACTCTCGCCGAGTTATTCTTCGAAAGTTTGTATTTTTCGACATGTTTCGCCTTCTGCGATTAAGTATTTGCGATTTATGATCGCAGAGCTCAGTCCGTGCTCACTTTAAGTGTTGGGTCTGACAGATCCCGCCCAAGGAATTTTGCGAGGATCGTTCGTGCTGAAATTTTCGCGAGAATCTCTGCGATAGGTTCTCTGTGGCACCTCGTCGAGATTCATCGGTTATAAATTGATTCTTGTTCGAAGATTCGCCGGAAGTATCATGTTTTTCTCTTAGATAGGATCTGCTTGTGGTCTTACGATTTAGTTGTCGGTATGTATGTGGCATGGTTTCGTGTGTCTGATCTCAGATCTCGCCCACGAAATTGTTCCAGATCGATCCAGATCGACATTGGCGCTCTCTAAGAAATTACTCGACCATAGTCTGCGCGATTCCTGAGACATTCTCGTTCTGGCCCTTTCTCTCATCTCAGCTAGAGTATCTGTCGAACTTCTTCGAAGCAAAGTTTTCTTTTTGTCGAAATGTTCGCGGCTGGATAGTTTGCGTAATAATCGCCAATGATTAGGGAGGCTCGTGTTGGTCTCGACAGATCTCCGCCGCCAGAAATACTTTTGCGACATTTAGATCGTGCGAGAAATTTTCGCGCACTATTCGCGCGAGAGTTCTGCTGGCTTCTCGCGTAGATCACGAAAGAATTTTTTTTCGAATTTCGCGAATTTTGCCTTGATTACTATCGCTCAGGGTCTGTGAGGTCTCGACAGATCCCACCCAAAACTTTTTCCAGATCGGTCGACACTTGGCGCGCCGAAAATCTCGCCAAGCTCTCGTGAATAGGTCTCGTGGCTCTCGCGAGAGATC
>NW_020229213.1:0-45101 GCF_003073045.1 Pomacea canaliculata
CTGACGCTGCTCTGCAGCTGCCAGCAACAGTAGTCAGCATCCCTGTCAGAGGTGCTCGTCTGGATCCCCGACCGGACTGCGACAACACTGCAGTGGGCGACCAGGTTGTGGTACACAAAGGGAGAAATCCTCCGTTGCCGAGGCGACCCCAGCTGTAGGTAGCCCCACATTCGTGGCAGATGACTGCGCTCTTGTGATGTCGGGTTTGTGTGTAGCCCCCTTCGCCAGCCGCAGGGGCGAGATGGGACACCCCGAGGGCGAGAGCAGCTAGAGAGCGAGGGATAACAATGTATTGGAAGGCGGTTACCCTCGTTCCCAGGACCAGCGGGAGGAACTGTGAGGCGTATGCCACCCTCAAGTCTGAGGTGTAGCTGCAGGAAGTTATGGCTTCCCAAAAACCCAGCGTTAGAAGAGCTCGAGGTCACAACATAATCTCTCGAAAGGTGACAGCAGGAATCTCCATAACGCAGAGTCAGTGCCTCCTCCAGTTCCTTGACCCCGGGCAAGTCGAGACTCGGAGCTTAATTCAACTAAAATCTTCTCGACCTAAGTTTGACAGGACCTTTGAGTTTGTGGGCGGGCATCTTATCAAAAATTTAAACGTCGTAGCAACCTCTGCAGAGATTGTAACAAAGAGCACAATATTTCGTCTACAGATTCTTGTTATTTCAAGTTTCTCTCTCCTTTCTTCTTGTGTGTTGCTGTTTAATGAAAGAGTCTAACTTTCTCTGTGTTGTGGAGTGAGTGTATCCTTTAAATTCTTTTATCAGTTACATTTCTTTAAGTATATTCATTCTCAGGTAATGACGCTGTACTCTTAGTGGATTTTTCGTTGCTTTGCCATAGAGAGTGTGAATGGTGTGAGGCAGGATGTTATTCCTTGCGTATGTTTCCTTGAGCGAATGAATGAGAGAGTGTAGACTGTGACGGAAGGGACCTCGAGGTCTCTGGATGTGTGCAGAAGCTGTACGGAGCGATTTTTCCTGGAGAGTGTCCATTGTAAGGGAACGCATCGACGGGGCTGAGCGCAAAGGATGGAAGACACGCAGAAATGAAGGTAGAGAGTTAGGCAGGAGTTTCAGTCAGTAGAATACCGATTATAAGTGAGGTATGGGCCGATAGGAAATCATTACATCTGGCTTGTGCTATAGATTGTTGATCGCATGGGCAGATCTAGATCCGGGGCTATCGTGATGGAAAGCACTACGGGCCAGCGAGCATAGGTGAAGAGAGAGAGAGAATGGTGTTTCCGGTAGGCTTAGGTCAGTGTGTTTTCTGAGTCAGAAGTGTCAGAAGTTGCGAATGGTAGGTGTTGTGAAGGGGCAATGATTTCCAGGAAAAATCTTGGTTTTAAAGTTCAAGTTATGCACAGCATCCACCAATGAGATCTGTGGCATGAGGCTCTGAAAGTAATGATAATCCAATGCGAAGTTAATTAGATAGGGTAAAAGAAATGACATCAGTGTTCGCTTTTAGACGATGCAGGAATCCTCGAGAAAACAAATAGGTTGACTCTTGCTAAGCATAGATTGGTTATGAGTGAGCGGTGAAGTTACAGTATTGGCGCGTGGGCGCTTGTCCCGTGTATCGGACCAGGCCGTGCTGGGTTACGCGTGTGCGGGGAGCGGAGTCCTTAAGCGAGTGGCGCTTGGGTTTTTGAAAATTGAATGTTAACAAACTATACTTAGCTGTTTGTTTAGAATACATTGCACTGTGGTGTTTGACTGGTTGTGATGCTGGACGTGATCTATGTCCATAAACGTGTCTATTGAATAGTGGTTGTCTAGTTAACTGTACCTTGGCGTGTTGACGTGTCAGGGGTGTTTACTTGTGCTGACAACAACGGAGCAGTAATCATCCTTCATATTGTTGAGAGGCGGGTCCTGCAATGGGATAACTGCATGCACCTAAGCAATAACGATCACACTATCATGCCATAGTCTGTATTAATTTAAAGTTCGAAGTTTGATTTGGAATTCAGACAGAAAAGCTCTGGTAGAGAGTTCGTCTGCGCAGATAAGTGGGTTATGAACGGGAAGTGGATCAGGTGCTCCTTTCTTTCGGGGAGTCTACTAATGGAAATTCAACGAATCTATAAATATTATGATAATAGTCTATTATGGCTGCATTTTTCATGCATCAACAAGACTCGAGGAGCTTTACATACAGGATGCAAGCACATTATTTTACTTATCTGTAATCTTGCAAGTCTGTTAGCACATACCGCAACTTAACCGCGATACCTGAAGACAAGGTTCTTAGTTAGTGTTGGGTACTCAGTCATTGCAAGACTATTATCATGAAAGCTTTATCTCATCAGTGCACACGTCAGCATGTCGGGAGTACTCCTGCTGGAACTTGATCAAACCAAAATGTATTTTAAGTTACATTCATAGACTTACTGACCTGTAATCATCAATTTAAAAGTTTTATTGCTTCTGAGGTTTGACATTGGGACTATGGACTCGACATAATTCATTGTTTTATGGACAGATGAATTGAATGTGCAACGACTACCCAAGGTTTTCTAGATCGATGCTGCTGTTATAGCTAATTTCAAACTTTTCTGTTCGACATACTTACTAATCTACTATATCTTCTTACAAGATTGTTTTCAAATAGCTTACATATCTTCATCGACTTTAAACAGTGATTGTGTTTTTAAACTGTAGATGTTGATGAGTCTGTAGATGCAATCCTGAAACAATTGCTATGCACAGAGCTAAACACTAAAGCTGTTCTGTTCACTCAATTTATTGTACACATACACATTATTCTATAATTTTTTCTCCCATTGTCACTCTTTCTTTTCTCTCACTCATCTGTCACTCCATTCTCCTCTCTCTCTTGTACTCTCATCCCGATTTCTGAGGAAAAAACTTTCCCTTGCATTCTAATTTTAACGTCCGTGATTTGAAAGGACACAGATATCTCTTTGGCCTCGTTCTGATAATGTCTTCATTCTAGATTAGCACGCTCAATTCTTACTTTCTATAAAGCACCTTTCGTTATGTAGATATTGCATCGCAGCATTCTGATGTCCACGTCAAATAATTTTTAAAAATTCAGAAACAGCACGTAAAAAGAAGAAAATAAATATCCTCTATCGCATAAAAATTTCAGTTTATGGTCAACAATTAAAGCAAACTTACAAATATGTGAAGATCAGTGAAGAAAAGTTTGAAGAAAATGTAGAAGATTGAAATAGCAAATCATCAAGCGACAAGAAAATCAGCGGCCAGCAACCAGGGGAGGTAATTCATATCATTCATTCAAGAATGCAATAAGCAGTTACCTCCCTTTCTCTTTTTCATCTGTAGCACGAGCATGTAAGATGAATGTCAAATGCGTTTAGTGAAGTTTTGTGTGACTGTTGGTTATGTTACTGCTTGCTGCACTGTTTGTCATTTGTTTCACAGTGTATATCCTTGCCAGGTGCACGTAACCATGCAGCAATCTTCCAACCTAGCAACCTGTCGTGCTTACATGTTTGCATACATAGCATCTCTTCAACCTTTTACAGTGATACCTCGGTTCTCGAACGCCTTGACTTTCGACCAAATCGGTATTCGACCAGGAAATTCGAGAAAATTTTGTCTTGGAATCCGAACAAATATTTGGAACTCGAACATCCGAACGTCCGAGATGAGCCGAGTTGAGCCGAATGGCGTTCATTCAGCCCAGCGCGCCTTGCTTGCGTCATCAGTGTGAGTGCAGAGAGAGAGAGAGTCACGTTTTTGTGGAGAGAGTCATGAAATGTGTGCAAAATGGGCAGAAATCGCAAATTTTGTTGAACAACATCACCCTGATAAAGTTGTAGCAAATAGAGCAGTTAACATTTTTAATGACAATGTTATGTCCACTTTCCGCAAAATTTTGCAAAAGGAGAAAAAAACAGCAAACAATTGACAAATTCTTCCGTAAAGAAATCAGACAAGCAACTGCAGAGCAAGATTCTGATTTCTCCTCAGCAAAAGATACGAGAACAGAACACCCGAAGAGCAGTTACCTCTGTTTTTATTGAAGAGGACTCCCCTTCAAAACAATAATCCCCCTTTCCTCTCCTCCACATTCATTCCCTCCTGCCATAAAGTTTGGTACAGGTACAGTAAATGAAACACAATTTGCTGTACTGTACTGTACAGTACATTTTATTTTTTTTGTTTTAATAAATACACTTTTATTTCTTATTTCTTGTTGAGACTCATGTTTTTCTACATATTATATACAAATTAGGCCAGTAAATAGGCATTTTCTGGGGCTTGGAACGAATTAATCCAGTTTCCATTATTTCCTATGGGTTTCATTGCTTCGGTTCTCGAACAATTTGGTTCTCGACCGTCCTCCTGGAACGAATTATGTTCGAGAACCGAGGTATCACTGTATTTGATTTCACTTAGTAGTTGTCTTCATTCACGAATGATCAGTGGTTTTGTCAAATAATTTTTTAATTTTTTGAGTCATTAAGGTAAAAGGTTTTAGTGCCCCTCTGAAAAAAAGACTGGTAGGGAAACTGTATGTCACTGTTTACTATTAAAACTTATTGCAGGGAGGGCGCTATTTCAGTTCCTTTCACTCATCCAATCGTTCACATTCAGTACAGACCAGAACAACAAAAAAGTTCGTGGATTTCTTAGTAGTAGAACAGGTAAAAAATGTTTCTTTTTCACTCTTGTGTAAGCTTGTTGAGACAAGTACTTGAAGTAGTAATGAATACTTTTGTTTGACTGATATTTCTACTTGGTCCTTTCCTTTACTGCTCGTTCAAGCCGTGTTGGAGTACTCACTTGGAAAATATATTTTCGACAGTCTTTAGAACAATTCACCTTTCGTTATTTTGTTTTGCGCGAAATACAGAGAGAAAGAAATGCTTTTTCTCTACTGATGTTTGTGTTTGATCTTTGGAAACAGAAAGCGAAGGTAAAACAATCATAAAGAAACGTTAATTTAAAATATAATGAATTTGTTTTAAAACATAATATTTTGTTGTCGAGATGATAATTTACTAGTTTCCTGTGCCTATGATTAAAAGAAGTCGTTAAAAGGAAAGTGAGGCGTATTATGTAGACTCTGCGACAGTTGATTACAAATAGTGAAATGACAATTGTTATTGTCGTGTCTCCACCACAGATCATCAAAGTTTTAAGCCCAAACACAGAACAAAGAGGAAAAACTGACAAAATACTGAGGTTGTTGTCGTTTACCTTTGACAGCACTATCTGTGACAAAATTGCGGTAGATGGCCCGCACACCCCACCTCTAAAAATAATATAAATATACTCACACTAGTGAACATGGAAACAAACTTACATTTATCAATGTACTCGCATTTTGAAGGCGTTATTTGAAGTTATCAACTTTCTTTTCATCCAACCAATCGCCAATATATATGGCAAAGAAAGTTTTCGGTAAAGGTAAGAATTAAATTAAATGCAGGTGAGCTTTCACTCTATGAGACTGTTTAATGGAGTGTGGTGTCTAGAACAGCAAGTAAAGTATTTTAAGTGAAGATGTTTTCTACTCAACTCACTAACTTATACTCACGGCAAAACACTCTGAGCTGCTCCCCAACAAGCCAGCTTCTGTCTCTAATAACTGGCTCGAAGTTAAATTGTAATGGCTGACCTGCAAATGATAGCGTGGACTGGTGTGTATCTCTCTTCCTGGAAAAATAAAAGCGAAAGTAAAATTCTAAAGCAAAAGTGCTTGACATTTGAAATGATAAAAGTAATCAAGTGATTAGACCCTGTAACGAGGGGTTCAGAACTACCCTACAGACCTTAAAAGTGGGAGGTTTCTATAAAAAGGATATTTCTGAGCTTCAGAAATAAAAAAAATGCTGTGTGTATTTAGCTCCCTTCAACTGACATTGTCCACCACTGTTACATAAATGCAGATCACAGAGGGCGAGTTCAAATTTGAGTTGTTGCCATGCAATAAATTTTCAATGATATATGGCTGTGTTATGACTCAGTTTACTGTTCACAACTTAACCTGATTTGAAGTTTGTTTCTCTTGTTGTGAATCTTTACTAGATAAACTTAACTGTAATTACCAAAACAATAAAAAGTCTGTTTACTGGACATTAAAACATTTTGCACATACATACTATGATCGTATGCGTATGACAATAATTCAAGTGATCTTTTTCACAATTTGGAAATAATCAGTGCCTTAGATGTTCGTATTCATATATTTACCTGTTTTTCGTTTTATCGCCTCTCAACTGTACAGCAAGAAAAAGACCCAAGACAGTCTGTAAAGATCTTTTATTACTCGTAAATATATGTTTAGTCTCTCTCCAGTAAATCATCTATATTTCACATCCAGAGGTAAGAAGGAGGAGGTCTTAGAGTCAAATTAAGGGTAAAAATTGTTTTTTTCAATTATATTTGATTCCAAGCGACGGGCATCTATATGTAACTGTTTGGTGTGGAGCTACACGGTGTAACTCCTAGTCGCTTAGTTCTTTGCCGAGTCAAGATGTTTACTTAAGAAAAAGACTGTTTTAGCAGACTTCAGAATAAACAACTTTTTTATTTATGGGGGAAATAAGGAGATTTAAAGAAAAAAATTGCCACCTATATTGATGTTTATGTTGGTTTTTAAGGAAACAGATAAGAAAAGTTAAACGATGTGACGAAGAAAATGACGGATAGGTCAGAAAGTACATATTGACAACGCATGGCATAACGAAGAGCTGCTTTGAACCCTGAACCGTCCCTTGTGCTCCTGATCTCTCAGTTCTTGATACAAGTGGCTGTAGATGAAGGAGGAGCTCAGGAGACTGGCATCATTCATCAACTGTCGTACAGTTTCTGAAGGACAATTTATGACAAGGTTGGCCAGCCTCAGCTATTTCTATGACCCGACACTCAGCACTGCCAACCACTTCTGTTGGACCCTGGTCCATCACAGCAGGCGACATGTACAACAGCCGTCAGCAGCATCGAGGCCTTCAACCTAACGTCCACATACGTCAGATGTGTGAATGAAAGGGAGACAACTGCCTTCAGACGGCTTGATTGTTGTTCGTTGTGAAGCTAAAAGGACTACTTAAAGATTTAAATTGTCGAAAATATGACAATCATATGTGAAATAAGTAATTTTTAGAACGGCTTTCAAGGTTTCTGTTGGCAAGAAAAGCAAATCGTGCTGCGGTCGTCACCCATGGAAAACAAAGATTACAAACAAGTTTTGAGAGTTCTAAAACTTTTTCTTCCTTACTCTTTCCTTACTCTAGGTTTCTTCTTCGGCTCTGAAAGAGGAGCATTTAAAATTCTTCTACTTCTACCATGTCCAGTTTTCATCTCATAAAATTCCAACAGTCGCGATCTTAGGACGTCACAGGTCATTATAGCTTGCACATGCATGATGGATTAACCTACATGCAAACAGTTGAAAAGAAGACATTTTGCCCTAGTTATTCTTCCACGAGTTAAGTAGTGTAATACGGTCTTCGAGTTACAATCTGCTTCGCCAGGAAGTAGCGGGTCTACAGCAAAGTAGCTGCTATCTTGACTGAGTAAATCTTTTGAGATTTTACTTTCTGGGATTTCTCGCGCCAGGGCAATTTTCTCACCTTGTTCGGGAATAGAGATTGCCTGGATTGTCCTGATCTCTTGGTCTGCTACAGAACAACGCTGCAGGATGTTGAAACACTGACTCGCATCAGATGACCTGAACCCAAAACAACGATCTGCGACCTTCTGAACCTCCAGCTTCGTCTGCCCTTCAGCACCAATGACCGGCGAGATCAGGCTGGAAACATATTAGTTTTACCAATTTCACTTTCGAATGAAAATTTATCTTTAACACCCTGAATTAAAGCCGACCGATAAACCACCATAACAAAAGCATATTTTTTAAAATATTTGAGCAGGAAAATATTAAACTGAAGTCGTCAGACGGATGGTGAATTTCTGTAGCAAATCTATGAAGACATTCACTATTTACTGAGTTCCCTCTTGGCGACAATGATTAAACTTTGTTTGTTATTAAGACACACACACATATTGAAAGATATCTATATAGATGAACTGTAGAGAAGGACTCTACAAACCCTCTTATTTCTACTACAACAAAGTTTCTATTTGAACTACTATTAATAAGTAGTATGTCTTGCTTACCGTCTTAGTTCAATAAGTCTTTCCAAAAAACATGTGTCAACAATTTGAGTCTGTATCTTTTCATGGAACCTTCTGCTTCTATTTTAATTGACTGATTGGTAATGTCTAAAGTATTAGACAGTGGAGAAGTCCTTCCGTTTCCCACTGGTCTACTCGTTCGGGAATTCACGATTTTCTTTTGGAGCTTGAGGAAAGATCGGCACATTGTTAGTTTCGAGGCAGATGTGTTGGTTATATAAATACATTTAGTTTCTTTGCTTTTTTTGTTGTTTTTTTGTTGTTTTTTGTTTTTTTTACAAATGTTATTTAATCCTGCAATATTCGTCAGAAACATTTATAATGGTCGGCTGTACTATTCTTGTCATTGATAATTCTAGAAACAACTCAAATATATTGAAATTTATTATTTACTGCATTATGTATGATCTGACAATGGTCGTCATGTGTTACAATGCAGCTGTTTACAGAATGCAAAACAAGCATTTTACAGCATTTTCTGTCCCTAGTCTGTACATATGCTGCAAGTGGACTTGTTGATGCTCTGACTGTCGTCATGGTTGATAAGATATTAGTCTACACATCCACACTCCAATGATCACAGTATGTGCGTGAGACTACATCAGCAGAACATGTTATACTGACTGCATACTCGGATATAACCTTCCACAACGATTCATTTTAACAGTACACTGCCAACATTTGGAAAAAAGACATTGTACACAAGTTATTCTTCCATTTGTTATGTAGCACCTCTTCTGTAAGCATTCCTCCTAACACCCTTTCCCATAATGCTAGTCCTTTTTCACATCCTTTTTATTTTTTTTTTTAATTTTTTTATTTAATTATTATTATTTTTTTATTTTTTTTTGCAATATCCTGTTACTCTCAGCTCTTGTAATTTTGTTCCTCTTTCTTTTCTGTATTTGATTTTTAGTCTTCGTTCAGTACGGTTGTTTATTCTTTTATAGTTCGTATATGTTATTTGTTTGTTTTCCTGTCCCTGGTTGTAAAAAAAACCCCATAGCTTTGCTTAGTCTGTTACCTTCATAAATAAAGCTTCGTCATTTGTCATTCTCTCCCACAAACCCTCCACCTGATCAGTATACATGCATTCGCCAAGCACACGCTTCTTAAAATGTTAAAAAAGTTATAATTTTATCTTGCAAATTGCTTTCCTACTCTCGAAACGTATTTAATTACAAAACTTTTCTAAAACGATTGCTTCCCTGTTAATTTCTCATCATCGCTCATGTTTCATCTTGTGGACTACTTCCTTGCTGCTCAGGTATGTCTAACCAAGGGAGCTCAACCCTGCCTGTCTCTGCCAGTCCGCGAAAAAGTGTTGCCTCCCTTTAATTGGAATTGCTTGGCTACACGTGCAAGCTATGATCGCACAAGGAGAAGCGTAGGCCGCCATATGTTTTCTCAAAATTATCAGCGAGGTCACGTGGGCAGGTTTACGAAATCCAAGGCAATCGACGAAAACCGAGACAAACTTTTTTGCGGAAAAAAACGACGATAACTGAAGTCAAACCAAGGTTTCACTATTTCGGAAATCAGTGCTGCAAGACCAGTCTGTGCAGCTACGACTGGCACGACAGGCGCCTTTCTAAAGGTATGATGTTAATTAATATAAAAAGAGGCAACTTAGTCCATACATTCTCTTGGTAGCATTGTAGTGGTTAAAGCACGCTTGTCAGACAGAAGGAAAACATTCAAAATAGTTGCTACTTTGTACAAACACATCAAGCGCAAGCCGTAGATGAAAGTGTTATTCACTTATCATACTTAATCATCTGACCACAGCACGCCTGCTGGTATGTTCGTCCGTTCGTGCGTGCATACATACAAACAAAGCCTTGTTTAAACTGAGGAACACAATCTTCGGTAAAATGATAACTAATCACTAACTTAAGCATCGTGAGATAAAAGCTACTTTAATTTCTTGCAAATATTTTGTCGTGTAATAGTCACTCACCTGTACGGTTGACCAACGAACTGTTCCTGTATGAGTGAGCATAGTAACGTCGACACACAGACTATTTCTGACGCTTACTGCATCGATGTCATCTAGTCATCGTCCTCTTACACAACCAATCGTCTACACCCAGGAAATACAGATAGCAAGGTATTGACATTCCGTGGAACCACAGACTGGTAAGAGTTTATTTTAACTTGGTGAGACTAATTACTGTAAAAGCGCTTCATGTCGAGAATAATAAATAAAGTCGCTTTAGTCAAGATGCTGTATGTAATATACTCACAACAGGATCAGGAAAGAAGATTTCGAGCTTCGCTGTGGGCTGTCCCTGAGCAGGTTCCATTCCGTCCTGTAGTGTGGGTCGCAGGAAGAGAGTAGTGATTGAAAATGTCAGCGTGTATTGAGATTTATTTCTCCTTTTAAAGGTGTAGTCAAGGTGACAAGGCTATGGCGGCGGTCCAAAATGTTTGAAGATTATATTTAATTATTGCAACACAAGAGTAGCACATGAGCATTAAAAGGAAAGCGAAAGTTCACATTTAAAACGAAAGTCAGGTTATAAATTTCTACAGAGAGTAATCATTATTTCCTTCAATAAAAGGTTCACATCTACCCTTGTTTCTAGTAACGACCGTTCGTTGGTGTCTGTGAAATTGAAATTAAAATCTTTCAAAACAACGATCTCATTTTTATGAAGTATATAATGGATCATAATACTGTCTGCCGCTTTGTTTACATTGGAAGAAAGAGTAGAAGTGGGGAGTAACCTGGAAACTAAGAGGCAGCTATGTCTACCTTCTATGTCAAAAGGACAGTTGGGGGCGTTGGTTCGTGTTTTGTTGGAGCATCGTTGTGAGCACGTGCCTACACGGTAGTCATAACGCAAATACGTTTTATGCAGGTATTAACGACACGAAACCCGAAAAGAAAAGTTAATCAAGCTGCACCATTCTACACAGTTATTTCCCTTAGACCACAAAATTATTGACTGTCACTGCAAACCAAAAAATTTTTAAAAAGTAAAATAAATGAAATAAAATAAGCAAAATGAGTAAAGCAAGACTACACGTGCAGAGCGCTTGACACCGAAGGAAGCTATCATATTTTCAATGCATCATAGCTATTTTTCCATCGCCATGAGTAATGTTCATTCATTTCTACTTGATGTGTGACCGTTTCAACCTACTTCCTATCGGAGAATGACAGTCTGTGTTCCGTTCATGTCAAAGGCTTATTTTTCAAATTTTACCTCCTGCCATTTGGATTTACAAAAAAAAAAAATGTTGACTGTTAAGATGGTTTGCAGTAGCAGGGCGTAATTTCTGCTGATTTTATACATTTTTTTAACAAAGGGTAGCAAGCGCTCTCTCACTCATCATTTTGTTGCGAATGAGATATTAAAATTCCCTGTAACTCTAAAAAAAAGTTTTAGGTTAATACATGTCTATCATTATCATCATCATCACCATCATCATCATCATCATCATCATCATCATCATCATCATCATCATCATCATCATCATTATTATTACACGAAGTTAAGAAGAAAATAATAAAAGTATATAAGGAGATTAACTTACTTTGGATACTTGTCCATTTAAATACCCATTATCTGTATTATTTTTATCTCTTTGAAGTTTTCTATTAAGTCAGATGTACGAAAGCTAGATTCTAAAGAGAGGCTCAATTATATTTCTGCAGGTTTTAAAAAAATAAGGCAATGCCAGCAACACCAGAAAACTCCTGGCAGTTTCTATGCTCTGAGTTGGTCGGAAACCCTAACCCAGAGTTAGTCGCCGACCTTCCATGGGTGGGTGCCCCGATGCTGACCCTGCCTCCCCTGACCTCCGACCAAGAGCTCCCAGTCGCAAAGCCTGTGTGGATGGTCCGTGTGGCTGCACCCGACATGAAGTTCGAAGACAAGCGATTCGCATCCTTCGACCGTTGTTCATCCGTTCCTAAAGGCTTGTTTATCACGAGGTTGGCGGAGCAAGGTTACTACTTCGATCAACGCTTGGGGAAAATATTGTGTTTTTGTTGCGGGCGAGAGCGAGAGTCCGGCCACACCCACACCTGCCAGCCAGCGCGGAATGAGTTGAGCATCCCCTTCCTTCGTCAAGCTCTGCACCTACAGCAAAGGACGTGCACCACGACCGTCAGCAGCAGCCAGCGACATCGTGCACCTAACGGGTGCTTGTCCAAGGGAAGCAGAGGCCTGTAGACATGGTAAGTTTGGGTGCTGCTGGTTGTCAGGTTAAAAGGTCTTTATAACAGTCACACATTTTAGAAAATGTGATGTAAATGTGTCTTTTTTAGACATCCACGCATTTGACAATATTTGTCTCTTAAAAAATATTTCAGTAGGTTTGGCGTCGGGAGGGGTTGACTGGACAAAAAGACAAGAACCGATTTCCTTACACCGTAGTTGTGAAGGCTGTAAATTAATAAAAATTATAAAATCATATAAATAATTAATAAACAATTATTTTTCAATTTTAAAAAAACTGCCTCATCTCACCAAATGAGCCCTTGGGAAAACATTTTAAAAATAGGTGGTGTCAGCAATCTGAAGGAAAATTATCTAAAACCGTGAATTATTAACACGTATGCTACACGTAATGTAAACACTTTGAAAGAGGTTGAGATTAAATTAATAGCCAGTGTTTTACCTGCATTTGTTAGGTGCACTGTTACCAGCAGCAAAAGAAATGATAAAATTTTAGACAGCCATGCTTCAGAAATATGAAATAATTCCCTTTTCTCTATGTTTTTAGACACTCTTCATTTATCGTTTGTTTGTTTGTGCGTGCAGGTGCTTTGCAGTTCTGGGAAGACAACTTCTCATCCAATGCCAAGTATCTAGATGGCATGAAGAGAAGAAAACATCGTCTTCGCAGGATCTGAACAGCGCCACCACCTGAAGCAATCCATCACCTGGCTGCAACTTTCTCTCTTCTCTCTCTTCCTTTACGGCCGCACCTCGACTATCTTGCCTCACGCACGTGGGCGATCGTCGTCCTGATAGTGATGTAGTCTGGGTAAGCTGTCATCGCTGGTCATCGACAGTTATCGCCTACAATATGGCGGCAAGATGACTGGGGTACAGTGACAAACATACCACGGTATGGGGCAGGGTAGGCGTGGTGCGGTGTCGCTCTTCTTAAATGTTTGCTGCTTTGTTTCTTTCTAACCTCCATTGTTGTTAGAAATTACAGTGAATTATTTTTTTTTTTTGTAGATTAGTTTTTCTCACGATTTGAAGTGGTGTACTTTAAAAACGAATGTTGCTGGAGTACATGCTGACAACGTGATGATAATACTTATTGATGGTAATTTCTATATTTTAATTATGGGTTTTTGAGTGCATATGGCATATTGTTCTCTGATTAATATAACGGTAATAACTTAGGATGTGTTGTTCTAAATATAATAGAGACCTTCAAACCAACAGTATTTCAGTTTGATCAACTGAACGTGCGACTGGAATGTGACTTGCACTAAATACTTCAGTTCTAAATTTTGTGTCCAGTTGCTTTACAAAATAGTTCATAAGTAAGTTGTAGTTGAATAGTCACTCGTGGAAACTATCCGTTTGTCAAGTTTTACTCACATTCGTTAACTGAAAATAAACTTCATTAACCTTTAAGCTTTAGAGAAATTATAGCTCGTTATCATTATCATTGTAATGTGCAGTAAACTACGAAAGATTGTACAAGAATATGCACACACATAGTCAGATACAAATTGTCATAGCCTTCTAAAACTTTACCTTGTAAAGATGTTTTAAAAGTTAAAAAGATTTGCCATGTGTCTGTTGTTTGGCTGTTGGAGTTACGCCCACAGCTGCTCTGACTATAATTGAATTTTGCAAGAGTAACCCAAAAAGATCGAATTCTACTCGGTATATTGTTCTTTTAATATTTGTACGTCTGGACTTAGTAGGGGAGATAGCTCTTGTCGCCATCATGACAAAGATTTTGTGGGATGATTTCCCTTGGACCATGTCGTGAGAGAACACGGAGCAAGAGATTCCTTGCTGAATCTTTGGTGTGACAATGTTCTGGTTGTTTTTTTGTTTTAGTAAGATTAAAGAATGGCACCGAGAAAATAAATGTGTGAGCGTGTTTGTTCTAAAGGATTATTTAGAAAAGGGGAGAAAAAAATGATAAAGCAGACTTGAAAGCCAGAAAACCGAGGAATGAAGTCCTTGGAACCTGGTGTGGTAGAAAACGTGTGAGTCGATATTCTGGTTGTGTATTTTACTCTGAGCGAGACTAAATGTTGTGTTTACGATAAAAGCAAATTGAATAAAGAATCTTGATAACAGTACAATAAACTGTACACATTATGCACATTTAAAAAGCTTGAAGTAGTAATTGTGTGTTGTTTAGTAGCATCAAGTAGTAACTGCCTGTTGTGTCTTTTATGTATCGTCACTGCATACTCAAGCGCGCACAGAAAAAAGAAGAAAGAAAAGGATTAATAAAAGAAAACTACAAATAAATGTCGCGGCAATCTTTCAACTGGCCTATACATAAAGAAAAAAGAAAATTCACGTTCGCATAACGATTTATTATAATAAATTCACGTATGTAAATTCACCGGTATTATAATAATTTTCTGGTAAAACACTGATCAACGCTAAAGAGCATTTGGAAGACAACCTGTACAGGTGTTCTAAGGAAAAGGGAACGAAAACACGAGGAATGGATGACTCCAGAGACCTGGGCAAAGGTTGAATCAAGAAAGGGACTGAAACTCTTCCCAGTGCAACAATTGGCCAGGGATCATGTTGCTGTCCATCCCCAGCAAAGTTCTGACAAGGGTAATACTAGAGAGACTGAAGAAGGCACTCCCTTTATATAATTTTTTTGGACTTTGAGAAGGCCTTTGACAGCGTAGACAGGGACATCATCTGGAGGCTGATAATCCACTATGTTATTCCGCTTAACTCATAAATATTATCTAGGGCAGCGGTTCTCAATCTGTGACGCCCCCCTGACGAACAAAGGTACGTCCGCGCACCCCCCCTTAGCCAGCAATGTAAGCTTATTTCACTAATACCGGTATCAGAAACTTTTTTAAAAGGACCACCTTCGCGCCCCCCTTGTAAGCATGTCGCGCCCCCCTAGGGGGGGGGGGCGCCCCACCGTTTGAGAACCGCGAATCTAGGGGTTATATGAAGACTCGCCCAGCCAAGTTATCCACAACGGCAAAACTTTTGTAATGAAGACCGGTGTAAACAGGGTTGCATATTATCAGCGACAATCTTTCTAATGGAAAAAGACACGATTGTGCGCAAGAAAACCCAAGAAAATAACATCAGTTTCCAGAGGACCTTCACCAAACAGCTAGAGGACCTGCACTTTGCAGATGACATTAATGTCCTATCTCATCGGCAGCAGCATGCACAAACCAAGCTAAGCTAACAGAAGAAGCAGAGAGAACTGGCTTAAAGGTCAATGGAAAGAAGGCTGAAGGCGATAAGAATCAACAACAAGCAGGAACTCGCAATCTAATTTCAAAGAGAGAACATCCTGGAAGCAGACCACTTCACGTGTCTGGGAAGCTCTGTCAGCAAGGACGGTGAGTGGATGATGGACATCAAAAGGCGCATCAACAAGACCCGCATCTTCAACGCCAATGTGAAGGCAGTCCTACCTAGCGAGTGACAAACACCATCAACAACAAGCTTCAGACCTTTACCAACCGAGGCTTACTCCATATCCTGGGAATAAGGTGGCCTGAAAAGGTCTCCAACAGCAGCCTCTGGAAAAGAACCAACCAGAATGTCACTAGCCAAGACATCACAAAGGGCAAAAGGGGCTGGATAGGACACACCCTGCATAAACCAGCTGACACCATTGCTAAGAAGGCACTTGACTGGAACCCTCAGGGGAAAGGAGAGTTGGGAGACCAAAGCAGACTTGGAAAAGAACAGTAGAGAGCGAGGCAGAGGACGTCGGAACCACATGGGCCCAATAGAGGGGGGAATGTCCAAAACCGGGTCCGCTGGCGAAAACAAACAAACAAACAAACAAACAAACAAACAAACAAACAAACATGTATTTCATTAAATGCAATAAATACACATTAATATTTAACTTTCCATTCATGTTTTAAACGTAAAAAAATTACACCCCTTAATCTAATCACAATATCACATTTCCCATTTAATCCGAGAAGGTGAAAGAGACAGGTACAATAAACAAACAAACAAACAAAATAATCAGTTCAATCGACTGAATCACAGTCACAAAAATTTGTCATATTCAATGTACATTACACAACTTTTTTACAGTGTAGTCAGAACACGTTCTGATAATCTGCACTCACCGATGGAAAAGGTGCAACAGCCAATCAAAATGAACAGAAAATAACATCCCACCAACTGTTTCACCTTCATTATCCACCTACATCTTCATTTCACTTTATAGGTTGGGGAGAAAAAATTAAAATAGACACAACAATCTATTAAATATTATGCATTTTTGCTATATACAAAATAATATAAATATATTTTAACGAGCGTAGGTGTGTGTGTGTGCAAGTGTGCGCCTGTGTGTGTGTGAGAGAGAGACATACAGACACTGTGAACATCGATTTAAAAATGCGGGGAAATGTAATTGTGTCAAAGTACAGATTTTTGTTATTAAAAAAATACTAAAATACGCAAATGAGTTAAATTTATGCAGCATCGTGAGAAGTGACACGACATCATACACAGAGTCCATCTCATTCACACGAGATCGTCACAGCACCACCTGCGGATGGCAGCACCTGAGAACTGATCCCCTCATTCACCTCACCAGTGGTTCGGGGCTCCTGTGGAATCTTCCTCCTCGGCGACCAGCTGGACATGGCGCCGGAGCTGAAGAGCTTGCTCTTCTCGGAGCAGGGCAAAGGGCACGTTGTGCAGGTGTCTGGTGCAGTCAACTCTGTGACCCCAAGGCGCATGCCCACAGTTGTAGCACCGAACCCTCCGGAGGAAAAAATCGTAAAAGTATCCTTCCTTGGCGAGTCTGTAAATCAGAAGTTGTCAAGAGATTTGAACATCGTCCATGTAACGAGACCTTTATCTGCTCTCTTGTCTGTCTGTCTGTTCATTTATTGCTTTTCTTTATTTTCTCTGTTTTTCTTTCCAGGAACAGATGCTGATTGTACTCTTACCTGCATGGTGATGACCGAGGGGACCAGTTATTCATCCAGTCATTCATGTTGAGTGAAAAGGTTCCGTATCGTCGGCGCTCCATATTCATGTCAGTCGACTGACAGTTGCTTGTCTCCGGTATTACCATAGCCGAGGGACGGGAGTCTTAGAGGAGTGTCAATGTAGCTAGACTGTAGATAAGAGAAGAAACTACAATTGTTAAAAATAGACAGCTTTGTGTTATTTTTGCTAATAAAATAGATGAGACTCAAGCTTGCTTAGACTTGTACCTGTTGTCACCTCAGCCTTAAAAAAGTCCACAATCTTTGAGTACTTTCATTTTTCTATCCGTTCTATTATTTTTGTACAAAATCATTAAACTCCTCCATTCTTCACCCTCCTACTCGCTGTTGTAACTGCAGCACAGTTTTGAGAGACTCGCTATGGACCTTTTCCTAATGAGGTAGCCTAAAGACATGCGCAGAAAGCAATCAGTCCTGTTCAGACCTTGCGAACATGGCTGAGACACATCCTCTGTTTGCTCTTGAAATCTGCAATGTGTTTCCAATATTTCGTTCAGAGATAGTGAAGAATTTAGTTCTAGAAGCTCGGCAAAGCGCGATCATGGCCGTGGGTACAACTATTTCCCCGAGAAATAATATATTATATATATTAAATATTCAACGTGCGGGGTAAGTAGACAAGCAGCGAAGTGAATGTGGGATTGTGATCGCAGCTTTTTGTCTGAATGTGCGGTATGATTACAAAGAATTAAATTTTATTATATTAGAAATATATTTTGACATATCTTTATGTAGATTTTGGTGAGGGAAAATTAATTTTAAACAGTGGAAGTGGAAACTTGCTTTGTTTACATTTGCGGTCTTTATCCCGGCTTTTTTTAAACTTGTTTATTGTTGTGTTATATGAGATCTTTTATCATTTGTGTCTGCTCCTGTCATGCTTTTTCTATTTTTCTGTGCATATGGATTTATCAGATTTTAAAAAAATCAATTGCGCCGAGTCCCTACAACGACTGTTGGCGAGCAACATCTCGGTTAGCGACGGTGTAAATTTTCTTCTCATTAAAATTAAGTAAAATTATTGGTAAAAAAAAGGCATAGTGAAACAAATAAGTTCATAGAAGATATAGAGAGAGTATAATATTTTTTTTCTAATGATAGCGAAACTCGTGGTCTTTACAAAGTGGCGACACTATCAAGCATGCATGGAGATGCACAATTAAAGTAATAAATCGAAACATAACTTACCTCTAACCTATCAACCACCTAAAGTGTATCTCATACAATTAGACAGTTATAGCAATTATTTTTCATAATTTAAGAAATAACTATGATAATGTTTTCATCATAGCAAGTACTATCAACTTGAAATTAGTTTCTTGTCTCAATCAGTGCCACAAAATAATGTCTCGTTGCTCCTGTACTTGTGCTTATGGCCAAAGTGGACTCTGTGGACATGTCACTGGCTTGCTTTATCATCTGACATTATAAGACAACAGGAACAAACTATATTCCTGATGTTTTCTTGCCAATGAAAAGGACCGGATGGGACTATTTCTGAGTAAAATACTTGTTACCGAGTGTTTCTCCTGCTAAAAAAAATAGAAAATTAAGAAAAAGATTTTCCAGCAGGTATTACTTATTACAACACCTACATCTTACATTTTTATTTATAGGATGCTGCAAAACCATCACTGAACCAGACGTGGCACATCTCCAGAGGAGAGAAAAATGGGGGAGGCAGCGGATGAAATCAAAATCCACAGTTTTAAATGTGACAAGAAGTCAGATAAAAGTACCTGGACGAACGGGTGGAATGTTCTCGAAAATCCACGGACGCTACCGCGCGCGTGTATATGGGAGGAATGGACTGCAACGCGTCAGGGAAACGGTTGTTTTACCTGAGAAAAATATGTCAGACCGCAAGGTGGCGGGAAGGGATTTGTCGGACGATCTCCTATCTCGGTGACTTCTCGTCGGAGAAGAGGTGCGTGCGTTGCAGCAAAGCAAACGGTGCCGCGGGTGTCCACAGTCTGAAAAGAGAAAGGCTGGTTAGTCTAATCCAGTACAGTTCGGTTCAGGACTTTTTGTCCACTTAACCCAATCAAATCCAGTCCAATCCAGTTCAGTACAACTCAGTTAGACCGGCCCAGTCAGTCCAGTCCAGTAAGTCAAGTTCAGTCCACTCCAGTCAGAGCCCTCCAATCAAAATCAGTCCAATAAGTCCATTCAGTCCAGTTAAGACCAGTCCAATCCACCTCAGTCGAATCGTCCAGTTTAGTCCAGTGGTCCAAATCAGTTCAGTCCAGAAAGTCCATTCAGTCCTGTCCAGTCCATTGTGTTTCCGCGCAATGCTGGCATAAAGCTTCTTGACTGATACCCCGAGACAGATGATTGAAGCCCCTTGACTTCCCACTTGGCCTGTAAAGGTCCAAAGCCGCCAAATACAGCACGGCTGCCAAAAGATCAGTTATCAAAATGAAGTTCCTGTTGAGATTTGTATCACAGCCTTCTTCCTTCCCCGGACACTTGGAATAAGAAATTGCATCAGAGAATTAGGCAGCGACCAAAGCAGTGCCCTATCTTGTGAGACTGCCTGTGAGTCATATTATGAGTTATTTTGGGTTGACCTTTGTTAAGAGGAACCCATCGTTCCATCATGCACAGTTAAGGGTTAGCGGTAAGAAAATAAATAACCGTTGAAAACATTTTCGACGCCCTGAAATTACAAGATTATCCATGTATTGCACACAACGTTCGCCCTGTACAATTACTATGAATAGCTCTGTACACGTGACACGGAGACAGATACCAAAAGCCCTGGCTTAACTAGACAAAAAAAAAAAAAATTAAAACACCTCGTAGAACCTGCCTTATTCACCTAATATATATATATAACTCGTCAAAGTAAGCGTATATACAGAATGCAGTGCAAATCAAGAACATCGCCCTGGAAATTTTTTGCAGTCCAATTAGGTACACCTGTCCCGGTGACAGAGACAAAATAAATGTAATCATCGTTGGACTAATAACATAAACAGAATACTTGTTACCCCGAAAATGACTTTAGTTGGAAGCGATTTATATCCAGCAATAATACCAAACATAAACACCAAACACGGCAACAAGTCTCCTATCGATGTAAAAGTGAAAGGTAGATATCGATATAAAACTCAGTTTTTAGACTCACTCGTTCTTTTCAAAGTTGATAAAGTCGCATTCAAAGCACAACTGCGAATGGTCCTGCCCCAGCCACCCTTCTGAGCAAGTTGACTGCTTTGCCGGAGTTCTTCGCGTTGAAGGGTAAAGCCTATACTGTACTTCTCATCCTGAACCGGATTTATACCGCAGCCCGCCACGCCAAGGGTTGCAAAATGTGTCAACAGGACCCGGAAATGATAGACCCAGGTACAAACGTTCCTCATGTTTAGGGGTGAAACCTGGACTGTACTTATCATCAAACCGGATTTATACCGCACCCCGCCACGCCAAGGGTTGCAAAATGTGTCAACAGGGCCCGGAGGTCATGGCTTCAGGCCCAAATAAATAATTGTACCTCCTCCAGATCATTTTTTGGGGTCAGCTTGTCATCAGGTGTTTTCCCATCCTTGTTTAAAAATGTCCTGGTGAAACCGCATTTTAAGAAAAGCCACGCTTGATGTCAACGTGTTGAACAATTATCGCCCAGTTTCCGATTTGTCTTTTCTCTCAAAGACCATACAGAAAGTAGTTTTGACACAGCTCTGGGCCTACTTAGAAGACCACCAGCTCATCCCCCATGCTCAGTCAGCTTATAGACCTTTTCACAGTACTGAAACTACTTTAATTAAAGTGACCACCGACATTTTATCTGCCCTTGACAGTGGTGATGTTTCTGCCTTAACTCTACTGGACCTGTCTGCTGCATTTGACACCATGGACCTCTGCTCCTTCATAGACTACACACCCTCTACGGGATGTCTGGACCTGCACTAGCGGGTTCAATTCCTATCTCACTGATAGGACACAGGTTGTGTTTGTTGATGGTCAGACATCTCGCTCTGCTCCACTTTCTTGTGGTGTCCCTCAAGGTTCAGTACTCGGCCCAGTTTTGTTTATTCTGTTGGTGGGTCTCACTTTGTGATGTTTTGTACTGTGTTTACGTGTGCGCCTGTTTACTGGGGTACTATTGGCTTTACTGATCACGTGTGAAAGCAATTCCCGCGACTCCCGATCGCGTTACGCGACACGAGTCCTTGTTCACATCCTTCATTTTGCAATATCATGTTACAATCAGCTCTTGTTCTTGTTATTTGGTTCCTCTTTGTGTTTTCTGTATTTGATTTTATTCTTCGTTTAGAACTGTTATTTATTCTTTTATAGTTCATATGTCGTTTGTGTGTTTTCCTGTTCCTCATATGCTGTCCATGTTTCGTTCTTGTTCTTAAGCGCCTAGGAGTGTGAGTATGCGCTTTACAAATTTTGCATTTATTATCATTAAACGGATATAATTTCCTACTTGAACGCAGGTAGTTTCAAAGACATTTTTATTCCTCGTCAAGTTATGAAAATGTATTAAATGAAATGTGCTGAACCTGTCACCAGTAGGTGCCTGTCTTTCACGCTAATGATCTTTGATATTTGAGATCTTCTGGACTGAAATGTCCAGAACCGACCTCTGACCTAATGTACTCACCGTAAAGACCACTTCTTTACAACATCCTTTTACTGTCTAACTCGCTGTCTGCAATGGAAGTAAACATGACAGCACCCAGTGATTAGGATGAAAGTAAAAGAATAAGGTTTTCTACTTTCCACACTAGGAAGTGAGCTCTAAGTCACATCCACAGTGGATGCAAAGTTGATCCAGACGTGGTAGCGAGTTAATCATGAATTTCCGGTGTCACCTCTACCACAACAAAATTCTCAGAATTTTATCTGAAGACCGCAAAATTCCTAAACAGACCATGGGAAGTCACCACTGACTTCATGCTCCTATAGCATATATATATATACACTCGCAGCCTTCATGATGCAAACAAACCTCATCTCTCTTTCTCGCTGGTCTCGGGTGTTTTCTTTCACAAGAAGACTAACCCTGAAACCTTTCTTGGATTATACATGCAAAGTCTTTTTTTATATAGAGAGCTTGAATTTCATGGTGGATGGAGGTTACATGCCGATTGACCTCAAGTGCAGTCATCCTCTTACCTCTTATGTATGTCCTTTGCCTACCGTGCAAAATAGTCCATCACCGGCCCTGGTGACAAGAAATTAAAACTGAATGCTGTTTGTTTGACTGTCAAGAGATTGTCGGTCCACCCTACCGTTTGGTGCCCCTCCTCTCATCCTCCCAGCTTTATCTAAGCTGTATCTAAGAGTCGACAAAAATCGTATTGAGCATTAACAGACACCTTTGGGAGGTCCGAATGAAAATTCCTATCCCATCTCCTCAGCACATACCACAGACTCTTCCTCCCACCGCCGAAAAGAGGACATATTAGTTGATGTCATTACGAGCGTATCTCTTATCCCTCTCTTTGACACACACACACACACACACACACACACCCGACAGTATTATGACTGCTGGCTGTTACCTGAGAACTAGAGATAATTAACGGGTGGATATTTGCAAATGAGAGTGCCAGGTGTGGGTACTGAACCTCTGCAGGCAAGTGACAGAAGTGATAAAAGGAGAAGAGGGGTTTGAGTAACGATCAAAATCTCTTTGAGAACGAGATCACGTGTCACCAAGAAAGAAATGTTCCGCTGCAAGTGAAAAAGACCTCAGCCTCCAGGAGCTGCGAGTGCTAGGGGTCTGCGAGGCAGGGCGCACCTCAGAGGCAAATGATTGAGGATGTGGAAGTGTAACCCTCGGTATCAAGAGCCTGTACATGTAGGTATAGTCGGTGAATCGCAGTTGACATGCTTGTTAATGATCAGAACGTATTGGGCAGTGATGTGGCTAAATTCATGAAGGGTAGACATTATCTGTCACCGCCTGTCGATTTTTATCGCTACGTGGCTAGTTATTGTAAGTGCTCGCACTTCAGATACACAGCCCTCCCTCACAGCTAACCGTTGCATGCAATGGAGCACATCGTGTAAGTACAGACTCGCTACTACGGAGTCCTTAACAACATAACCTGTCGACGCATGCGCGGCATGGCCTTCCGCAAACACCGCCGCCGCCCACTTATCATTCTGTAGCTAATCTTTCAGCCAAGTTCTTTCACGCTTACGCCCCGACATGACGTGTTCACATGACTAGATTCGTCGAGCTACGACTGAACCTTCCTTTCCATTCTCTACCCTACTTCATTTGTCACCGATCTACTTACGCTTACTTACAGCGATCTTCTTATGCGTTAACAAAACAAACTTGTGCATGTGTACGGTTTTCTTCTTCTTTTTTTTTTTTGTCTTTCATTCACTAACATGACCACAAGACAGAAGAGAAGAAAACGATAAACATGCACATGCAAAACCAACCAGTACATAAGCACGATGTCACACTCGATTACCTACCTGTTTAATCACACCAAAGTAACTAATAAAACAGCAAACCAAACAAACGAAAAAAATCCTACTTTCTGACCCGAAACACTACGCGTCTCTACATAAACACTAACCCTCCCCTTCTAGCTCATCACTGTCTCTCCCCCTCACTCCCACTCACTGGTCAGTTCTTGCCCCGGTCGCATGTGTAAACAAGTAAACAACACTAGAGAGGCCGACAAAGGGTAAGCATAAAAAGGTGTTTTAGGTTGGAGAGTGTGTGTGAAAAAATGATGGCACAGTCTGAGTCGTATAAACCCACCCGGGTAGAGTTCATCTCCCACTTTTCTTCAGAATAAAGCCAGGGGATCATAAATGATTTCTGCCACATTATTTTACGGACGCGCTGTCAGAGTGTCAGGTAGTTGCTATAGTGTCTACACTATAACATGAATAACTTCTTCATCACTAGGAGTTGACTTTACATATGCACGTTAATTGACAAAAATAATCAAGTAGGATGCGGCGTAAGTTACTGGAAATAATGTCTTGACAACTAATGGAAAAAGGAGGAAAGAAACTAACCTGTCTGCAGCGGTCTGTCTTTCTACGGCAAGTCACATGGATATGAACGAGCCTCGACACTTGTCCTGGCTACAAGTGGTCTGTGAACTCTTTCCCATTGGTTGAGGGAGACATATTCAGCCAATCAGGTACCACGGCTGAAACTTCATTCACAAGGAAAATTTTCCGTGCGCTAGCGGCGCTTGGGAACGTGACGTAATGACCCATGACCTCCTGACTGTCGACAAACAAGCCGCCTAACAATTGTAACCCTGAACTTCGCTTTCAGTCAGACCATCACAGGGGGGAAACGAACCTAGATGTTGTCGGGGTATGGGTGGGGGGCCAGCTTGGTATTTGGGTTTAGATGCGACGGTGTAACTACAACGGCAGCTGATGGTGGAGGAAGGGGGGATGGCTGCGCTTTCAATGAAGGACTTTGTTTATTGTCGTTGTGAGCAGGAACACGTGCTTCGTGCAGACCAGCAGACAATAGTGACAACAAGATGTGCAGCTTGCAATCTCAATTTTAACAGAGGCAAAAGCAGAACATGGTGGACTGGTAGCTGTGATTTAAATAATTATTTCCTTCTATTATCCTTCCATCAGACATCATCAATCAAGTGTCAGTTTATTTCCCATGATGAATTAACTAACATAGTTGTAATTTGTGTATTGCAGATCAAAATATTCAGTAGTGACAATGTATCACAACACAACAAGGGTATTCATAGTAATGATAAGTCTAGTTAATGTAAGGTGGGCAGATCACGATAAGATGGTGTCACCCGAAATTCTTCTTCTTCCTCCTTCTCCTCCTCCTGCTCCAATGCTCCTCGGCAGACAGATTTGGTAGATGGATGCTGTTGCTAATTATTATTTTTTCTTTGCTTAATATGCAGCCCACCCCAATCCTTACAAACGTAAGCTTCATGCCCCCCACAGTCACACACACACAGACACACACCTGTAAGCATACAAATCTAGAAGAGAGCAGAACCTTACCTATTTGGAGTGCTCAGCCTCTTGTCACCAAACTCTGTCGCCAGTGAGATTACCTGGATGATGTGCACCTCGCTGTCAAACAGCTTTGTACTAATAGTCTTCCAGCAACAGATGAAACAATGTTTGTATGTGATCGCGACCTTCTTGTTCAGTGACGACTGGGGAAGATCCAACGAACAGTGTATGACGGCGACAAGAACTGGGCAATATATATCTCGCCTGTGCTGTCACAGCTACGCGAGGATTCCGCCACTTCTCTCTCCTGTTGGAGATGGTGTTGGCGATAACGCAGTGGAAGGGAGGGGGCACAGCTTGCGCCGTGCCGAGGTGGGAGGTGAGCACGGGGCTCGCTCGGCGTGCGACGCCCTCGGTCGAAAGCGATCGTTGTCTGCGTCACGCCATCCGGTTTCGAAGCGGACCGAAGAATTGCTATTGAGTTTGGCTCGTGCATTCGCGCTCTCGCCTGTCCGCATTTCTCACGGCTCAGGCGCAGGCTGGTTGAGCAGAGAGAGGGGTTCGTCGTGCTCCTAACGCTTGACTGTGTCTCGAGTGAAAGAGCGCGCCCGTGTCGATCGGGTGAACGCTCAGCAAGTGGAAATGTTGAACCGATGATTCGGTTGCAAGAGCGAAAAGCAAGCAGCGCCCTTCGGCGCTACGGAATGAAATGCACGGAAGTCAGGACACCCCGCAATTCGTGATAACATTAAAGAAGGGTTTGGTGAATGTGCATATGAAACTTGTGGGTTTGGTACCTCAAACAAGGTTAAGAACGTAAGTAGTAAAACAAAAAACCAAACACAGAAGCAAAATCTGACCCGAAACCCTACGCGTCTCTACATAAACTCTACCCACTCCCCTTCTAGCTCAGCCCTGTCTCTCACTCACTGGTCAGTTGTTGCCCCGGTCACACATCACAGAGCAGTGTGTAAACAAGTAAACAACACTAGAGAGCCCGACAAAGGTTAAGCATAAAAAAGGCTGCTGTGGTGTGACAAATAATGATGGCACAGTCCGAGTCGTCGTACAAACCCACACGAGCAGACTTCATCTCCCCCTTTCCTTCCGAATCAGGTAAGAGAGTCAAAAATGATTTCTGGCACATTTTGTTTATTTTACAGACGCCCTGTCAGAGTGTCAGGCAGTTGCTATAGTGTCTACACTAACGTATTTAACTACATCATCACTAGGATCTGACTTTACATATACACGTTAACTGACAAAATCAATCAAGTAGGATGAGGCGTAAGATACTGGAAATAATGTCTTGACAACTAATGGAAAAACAGGACAAAGGAAAGAAACTAACCTGTCTGCAGCGGTCTGTCTGTCTACGGTGAGTTTCAGTGATGCATATGAATGAGTGTGGATATATGCACCTTCTGCTTGGTCAGGGACTCGCACATCGATTAGCGCAGAAATAGGTCAAGCCTGCTGGGCGGTCAAGGTCAGCGATATACATAAATTCTTTCCTGGGAGAGTCCAAGGCTGCCAGAGACTTTATTCAATAACCATGACAGAAAACTCGAGACGGCCGCAGTGGGACAGCGTTGACTCAACTCATGACCGCTGTGTGGAAGAGTAAGTTCGTCACAACTTCCGGTCACTTTGTTTTGTATCCGCGAGGACCTAGGAATCCCTTGCTATTGAAGAAATCCTCTTAGTATGTTTTGATATATTTTTTTTAATATGTGAATTATAATGTAAAATATCTACACTCAAACACAGCGTTGTATCGTAGTATTTGAAGAGTCAAAATGGTTTTGTCAGCACAAAAAAACTTCACAAAACTCTCGTGTCCGGTAGCCAAACAAAATACAGTTTCTCGTTGTGTGCGCTCTTGCCATGGTTAACAGTTGCTAATAACAGTTTGCGTCAAAGGATTAATGGTAAACATCGCCAGAGCTCTTCAATCTTCAATCATTGCTTCATCACATCAGTCCGTTACAACCATGCCAATCAACCAGACCTCGGAACGTCACTCCAGCTGTGGCCACGCCTTAAAATGCCCACGGCGGCGCGAGCGGTGCACGATCTCAAAACATGACTTTAAAACACACACACACACACATACGACACCACACGCACGACAGCTTTTTAAGTACAGCAAGCGAAATATTAACAAAATAAGTGTGCCAGCTTGTTGCTCTTTACCTTGATTTCCTGAGTACCTTACCTACCACAGTAACTGACCAGTGCACCAGTGTAAGTGTTTGTCAGCTGGTAGTGGTCAATGGTTGTGTGGATGGATGCTGCTGCTAATTATTATTTTTTCTTCGCCTAACATGCAGCCCACTCCAATCTTTACAAACGTAAGCTTCATGCCCCCCACAGTCACACACACAGACACACACACACCTGTAAGCTACCCATTATACCGGTATACAATTCTAGAAGCGAGCAGAACCTTACCTGTTTGTAGTGGTCAGCTTCTTGTCACCAAACTCTGTCGCTAGTGAGATTACCTGGATGCTAATGTGCACCTCGCTGTCAAACAGCTTTGTACTTATAGTCTCAGCAGCGACAGATAATAGTGTTTTGAGAGACCGACTTCAGCTCGGTGACGACTGGCGAGCACAATCCATGGGTTGTATCCAATGAAAAAACACTGTATGACCTCCTGTCCTCACCTAAACCCTCTGCGCGTGGAGTCCCCGACTTCTCTCTCTGTCGGTGTTGGCGACGAGGGGGTAACAACAAGGGAACGCACAGCCTGCGTCAAGGGGAGGGAGTGTAGCAAGATAGACCGTTGAGCAAGACTGGCAGCAAACTGAGGACGGAGGCCGCTAACAACCTGCATGGGACCAAGCCCCGACACTCGAGTCGCGAGGACGGATATTTCTTGCCAAGAGCAGAGGGCGTGACCCAGTACCTTACCCCTGGCTATGAGCGGCGGGTGTCTCAGGCAGTGGCCTGGAAAGTGGGGAAACAACCTGTGAACTGAGATGAAAGTTGTGTGCCGCGTCGGACCACGCGTTCGACATTAGTTAGAGGGGCTGTGTGTATCTGATTTCCTTTTTGTTTTTTTTCTTTTTTTTTTTTTCTTTTTTCCTTTTTTTTAAATCTCGGGGCTCTCCCCTATTTGTTTTGTTTGTCAATTTGTATAATGGGTTTTTTTTTCTTTTTTTTTCTTTCTTATCTATTTTGAGTTCGTGGTCAGACCCTGCTACCGCCAATAAACTTCAGTCTTGTGTTGTAACTTCGCGTACGTGTTTTGTGTCCACTGAGGAGTGACTGGCTTCGTGGCTCGCGTCGGGCGCGTGGAGGTTTGTGTGATTGCGAGTGTGTCTGTGAGAGAACAAGTCCCGCGACTCCCGACTGCGTTACGCGACAGAGGCCTGGAAGGAGGATTGGATTGCGGAGAAGGTTGCTGACGGTCTGTTGCGACAGAAACATACTCCGGCCTGTGGTGTCAAGATTCATTTATTCTGACGGGTGAACTTGTCACCCACTCGACTAGTTTGGACTGCGTTTCCTTAGAAACCATCAGACAGGAGTCGGGACACGAGCTGCTGATCATAACAACTGTATCTTTACGGAAAGAAAAATGTTTTTACTGTGAATTTATTGACTGAACACTTGTTGGTCGTTAACGAAAGTAGCGGACTGGAATGTGAAATGTTCCTATGATGATCAGTTAACTATTGTAAAACTTATATTGACAGTGGATACCCATAGCTATGTTCTGATATAACTAAGAGAATATCCAGACGATTAACAACTAAAGTTCCTTTGGCCAGTGCACCAGTGTCATTCTTTGTCAGCTGGTAGTAGTTAATGGTTGTGTGGATGGACACATGGATAGATGCTGCTGTTAATGGTTATTTTTACTTCGCGTAACAGGCAATCCACCCCATTCCTTACAAACGTAAGCTTCATGCTTCCCACACACACACCTGTAAGCTACCCACTCTACCGGCATACAATTCTAGAAACAAACAGACCTTACCTGTCTGCAGTGGTCAGCCTCTTGTCACCAAACTCTATCGCTAGTTAGATTACCTAATGTGCACCTCTCTGTCAAACAGCTTTATACTAATAGTCTTACAGCAACAGATGTCACACTGCTAGGCTAGACTCCGCCCTCTTGTCGGACTCCGCCCTCTTGTCCGTGGTGGCGCTGATGGGATGGGAAGAAAGACGGGGCGAGCAGCCTTCCCTCTTCGCTAGTCGCGGAGGTCTCAGAGGCCCAGGCTGCGTTAGGAGCACGTAAAGTAAGGTGTGTAAGGGGGAACTACTCCACCGTCCCACCGCCCTCGCCCCTGCTCCTTCTTATCAGCGCTTTCCCCAGCTGCGACTGTTCCTCACCCCAAACCTCTACAGTGGGATAGTAGGTGAAAGTAGTATAGTAGGTGTCTGTAGGTGAAAGCTCTTGTCCCACTCAACATCGACAAGAAAGAAAAAAAGATTTCCAATAAAGAATGGGTTAATTTCACACAGAGGCGGCGTTAAGAACACGCGGGGCCTGGGGCCGACCATCCGCGCGGGGCCAGGGTAATGGAGTACGTATATCAACATCCCTATTGATATGATGTCTGAAGCACTGATTTATATACAGTTAGATAGGCTGCATGAATTTCGCGAAATAACGCACGAATTTAGTGTTTTAATTGTTGTTAACCTTTCCCACCGTTTGTGACAGTAGCGGCTTTTTCTTAAAGCGAAATAATATGGTGGCGATAACTTAGTAAACTGCTTGTTATTTTTGTCGGGTTTGATGTGAAGACATGCGTTCAATAATTTGCTTAATTAGAACTTAGAAGTGTTTTCTGAACGTCAATTCTTTTGTCACAACTTGTTTAACACAGCCAGCAATAAGTCATAAAGATGACCTCGGGGCTGAAGCGCGGGGCCCCTTGGAGAGCGGGGCCTGGGGCGGTCGCCCCATTTGCCACCCCCAAACGCCACCTCTGTCTAGAGGGACTTTTGGCAGCAGAAGACAAAACCCGGTATGTGTCATGCACACGGTGCAGATGTTAGCATATGCCCTCTTCAGGAGGATCAGCGGAGGGCCTGTGCCCAAAGTGTCTGCGCGACATTAATTCAGGAGCAGAAGGGACGAAGGACACGTCATGAATCGCTCTGGTGGAAACGTGCGGGTGAAAAGAACAGACAGAGAGAGAAGAGAAATAGGGAGGGGCACGCGGCACGCGCGACTAAAACGCGAGAAATAAGCCTTCCTCCCCCGCCTCCACCATGGAGCAGGAGGGACCGAACTAAACCGTCATGCCTCAGCGACCTCTATTATCAGTCTGCTCTTGTAAGCTGCAGGTGGGGGCCTGAGAGGGGGGATTGGATTGCGGCGAAGGTCGCTGATGGTCTGTTGCGACAAATTAATGTAAAACACACTCCGGCCTGTGGTGCAAGATTATTTCATTCTGACGGGTGAACTTGTCCCCCACTTGACTAGTGGTGTGGACTGCGTCATAACAAGGGTATCTTTCCGTAAAACAATATTTTTTATTGTTATTATTATTGACTGAACACTTGTTGGTCGTTAATGAAATCAGCGGAAGTGAAATGTTTGTATGATGATCATTTAACTATTGTAAAACTGTAAGTACTCTCGACCTGTATCTCACGTGCGCCAGAAAGTGCTTCTGAGGGTCTAGTAAACCTTCGATTAAGAAATATTACTCATAGAGAGTTAGCAAGCGGCTGAAGGCAGACAGTTGTTTGTTATTCTGTCGTTAGTTTGTGTAGACAGAGGCATGAGGTGAGACTGCTGTTATTTATCCTCAAGGTAGAACATCTACATGATCTACTATGTTTTATGCATCAGTTGGCGCTGACCTCTGTATAGGGATAGCCAGTGCTTAGCTATTCTTTTGCAACCTTTTCCAGAGTTGTATTCAGTTAAGACTTTATGTTGTTTGTGTAATGATTAGTGTAGCTGTCATCACGAGAGTGAGGTAGCCTCGTTCCTCGGGTTTCGAACCGGTTGGTGTTCAAGCCTTTTGGTTTGGAAACTAAACCACTCGACTATCCGACGTTACCAGCTGGTAGTTGTTAGTCAGTGGTAGGTCTGTTTTCAAAGTTATAACCGATTGACCACTCTTCTGGTGTTGGTGATAACCTCAGAACATCTGCTTGCGTCGTTGGAGTTCATGTCAAAGCGAGGACAGTTGATGTTTTATTCTCACATGCACACACTGTAATGTTGATATCGAACTCGCTTTGTAAGAAAACAAACAAGTGGCTAATTTGACTTGTCACCAGAAGGCAGCATGCGTTTTTTCACCAGTAATGACAAGCTATGATTAGCTCATAAACGTGTGATGATAAGCAAGGATGGCTGGATGGTTGCGAGCGATCATGTTACCACCTGAAGCTATGAATGAGCGCTTTCATTTCGCTCCGGGTACGGCCCGCTCGTCATACCACCCGGCGACCGGCGCCTGGCCTAATGGGGTTGTGGGGGATTGGGGGGTGGGTGGGTGGGGGGTGTAAAGTCCCCTACCCCGGAATACCCTATCGACGCGTGCGCACACACCTGCCGAAGCAGCGCCAACCGGCGCCACGGCAGCCACGCGCCACATAGTTTACTCTTTATAGTTTATACTTTCCCATCTACCCCGTGTGCTCCAGTGACCCGTTTCATCTAGTTACGAGTGATGACGGCGCGTCAAGCCTTTCTCCGTTACTCGACCAAACCTTCCTTTCCATTCTCTACCCTTCGTCAACTGTGACCGACCTACTTAGGCTTACTTACAGCGATCTTCTCATGTTTTAACAACACAAACAAACGTGTGTGTGGCTTTCTTCTTTTCTGTCTTTCATCCACTTACTTGACCACAAGACAGAAGAGAAGAAAACTGTAAACATGCACACGCAAAACCAACCAGTACATATGCACGATACCACACTCGATTATCTATCTGCTTAATGACACCTACGTAGCTAGTAAAACAAACAATCAAACAAACAAACAAATCTGACCTCCACATAAACTCTACCCACTCCCCTTCTAGCTCATTACTACAAATGTGCATACGAAATGTCCAATAATAAATTATCGGTATGACCAGTAATATTATTGGAGCCCACGCAGGGTCAGAGGGCAAACCACAATCAGACGGAGGAAAACGTGAGCAAGTAGCTTCCTAGAGCTACCCCGCTGTACGTGCGGGTGTTGTGTCCCCTGTGCCTCCCCTCCCCTTTAGATTTCTTTTTCTGTTGTTGTTTTCATGTTTATCTTCGACTCTCGCCTGTGCACAGGGCAGTTTCACACTTACACACACATACATGACACCACACACACACACACACACACACACACACACACGATCAGCATTTTGAGTACTGCGGGTTAAATATTAGCAAAATAAGTGTGCCAGCTTGTTGCTCTTTACCTTGATTTCTTCCACAAAAGAGTGCATAGAGAGGTATGGGGTACACTGATGGCCACACCCCACACAAAGACATCGGAGTAACCTGAGTACCTTACCTACCACAGTAACTGACCAGTGCACCAGTGTCATTGTTTGTCAGCTGGTAGTAGTTAATGGTTGGATAGAGAGACAGATGGAAGGATAATGCTGTTAGTCAATATTTTTCACTTCGCGTAATGATCCACCCCATTCCTTACAAACGTAAGCTCCATCCCCCCACAAACACACACACGAGCGCCCCGCGAGTACACACAGACACACACACCTGTAAGCTACCCATTATACCGGTATACAAATCTAGAAGCGAGCAGAACCTTACCTGTGTGCAGTGGTCAGCCTCTTGTCACCAAACTCTGTCGCCAGTGAGATTACCTGGATGCTAATGTGCACCTCTCTGTGAAACAGCTTTGTACTTATTGTCTACCACAAACACATGACACGCTGCTGTCACTCATCAAGTAGCGCTTGCCAATCATCCAATGAAATAACAAGTTTATGATCTCTGGCCTATGACATCACAGCTAGTGCAGGACTCCGCCCTCTTGTCGGTATTGGCGTTGATGGGTGGAGGGGTGGACAGACCCGACGCCGGGAATGGATCGGTGGAGGACGTGGGTTACTGAAGGTATGTTAACCGCACATCTTAACTGCACAACGCCGAATCCAAACTGTGTCATGCACCCGTTGCACTTGTTGACGCGAGGCCCCATCAGGTGGCTCAGCGAACGGCTTGTGCGACATGTGCACCTGTCACATCCACCCGTCACCTGGCGCAGAAGGGACCGAAATAAGCCGTCATGCCTCATCGACCTCTGTCATCAGTCTGCTCTTGTCAGAGACAGGTGCTGGTCTAGAAGGAGGTATTGCATTTCGGAGAAGGTCGCTGCACCTGGAGTTTGACTGTGCACCCGGTCAGCATTGCTATTACCGCTTCACTAGCCGCTGCGTACGATGGCAGGAACCTACTGTGTAGCTCGGTCCGAACCTCCGTTGCTCGCTAGACATGGGTATTTCGGAACATGGGTAGTTCCTCACCCCCACCCTACACACACCGCAACCCCGCACACCCCAACTACCCCCCCCCCCACACCACACACCACACACACACACACACACGCACGCACATATGGCAGTATTATGACTGCTGGCTGTTACCTGAGAACTAGAGATAATTCACGGGTGGATATTTGCAAATGAGAGTTCCAGGTGTGGGTACTGAACCGCTGCAGGCAAGTGACAGAAGTAATAAAGGGAGTAGAGGGGTTTGAGTGACGATGAGAATCTCTTTCAGAACGAGATCACGTGTGACCAAGAAAGAAATGTTCCGCTGCAAGTAAAAGAACTCAGCCTCCAGGAGCTGCGAGTGCTAGGGGTCGGCGAGGCAGGGCGCACCTCAGAGGCAAATGATTGAGGATGTGGAAGTGTCACCCTCGGTATCGAGAGCCTGTACATGGAGGATCACAGTGGATATGCTTGTTAATGATCAGAACGTACTGGGCAGTGATGTGGCTAAATTCATGAAGGGTAGACATTATCTGTCACCGCCTGTCGATTTTTATCGCTACGTGGCTAGTTATTCTAAGTGCTCGCACTTCAGATACTCAGCCCTCCGTCACAGGTAATCCTTGCATGCAATGGAGCACATCGTGTATGTACAGACTGGCTACTACAGAGTCACCGAGACCTGTCGACGCGTGCGCGGCATGCACACCCCACCACCTCCACAGCCGCCGCCGCCCATGTTGCCTCTTACTTACGCTTCGACCTGACGTATTCACGTGACTAGACTGGACGAGCTACGACTGATGAGGTTGTCTCAAGCACTGCGTTACTCGACCGAACCTTCCTTTCCATTCTCTACCCTACTTCATTTGTCATTGATCTACTTACGCTTACTTACAGCGATCCGATTAACAAAACAAACGTGTACATGCGTGTGGTTTTCTTCTTCTTTTTTTTTTTTTTTTTTTTTTTTTTTGTCTTTCATTCACTAACATGACCACAAGACAGAAGAGAAGAAAACGATAAACATGCACCCGCATAACCAACCAGTACATAGGCACGATGTCACACTCGATTACCTACCTGTTTAATCACACCAAAGTAACTAATAAAACAGCAAACCAAACAAACGAGAAAATCTGACCCGAGACCCTACGAGTCTTCATATAAACTCTACCCACTCCCCTTCTAGCTCAGACCCGTCTCTCATCCTCACACCCCCTAACGGCCTAACTGGTCAGTTGTTGCCCCTGTCACACGTCACTGAGCAGTGTGCAAAAAAGTAAACACTAGAGATGCTGACAAAGGGTAAGCATAAAAAGGTGTTTTAGGTTGGAGAGAGTGTGTGAAAAACTGATGGCACAGTGTGAGTCGTACTAACACACACAAGCAGCTCAGAGAGTCAAACATGATTTCTGGTTGACAGACGCGCTGTCAGTGTCCGGCAGCTGCTATAGTGTCTATAGTGTCTACCCTATAACATATCTAACTACATCATCACTAGGAGTTGACTTTACATATGCATAATTGGCAAAATATGTCAAGTAGGATGCGGCGAAAGATACTGGAAATAATGTCTTGACAACTAATGAAAAAACGAGACATGAAGGAAACTAACCTGTCTGCAGCGGTCTGACTGTCTACGGTGAGTAGCAGTGATGAATATGAACGAGTAGGTAGGTAGGTTGTTTAGATGGGAAAGTGCTTCCACCCGAGGGCGATTTCGCACTGTGTGGGAGAGGGAAAGGAGGTAGGGTAGAGATGAACGAGTGTGGATATTCACCAGCTAAATACCCGTCAGTCGATGCAAATGATATGCAAATACTTGTCCGTTTGTTTTCATTGGTTGATATTTTGGTTGAGATTATCTTCGGCCAATCAGGGACCACGGCTTACCTCGCGACAGCGCGCTCGCTGCCCTGTGAGCGGAATTCTTTTTCCCACCTGAAATAAGGAGGGCGGAAATTCAGCCAATCGGAGTGCACGCAAAATATGCCATAAAAGGTCAGTGTAACCCAAAACCTGTCCACTGCGATAACTGTACGATTACTAAAATCAGATCAACACAGCGGCGTTTAAGTATAAAGTCTGCGATATGATAAGTTTTTTGAGTATACTTTTTATGTGAGATTCATTCAGCCTCTTCAACTGTTCACATTGTGTATCACGTGATATTCATCCGTGTTGTTCATTGACGTAGATAGGATCTACGTTCATGGTGTTGTTTGCTGCTTAATGTTTACAGAAAGTGTTCTGATCGGGCTTGTTTAATAACGAAGGTTAGTTTGGTCTTGATCTCACTGTTTATCAATAAAACTCTTACCTTAGCTACTCGACATATAGAGAACAGTAACTGTAATCAAGCATAAATAATCAACTCGAAGTGTCAACGGATAACCATGAATCTGTGATTAAAATCGATCGTGAATTAGTTGTCGATTGGCAACTGAGCGAGTCCAGTCCTCAAATTACAGTAGCCCAACTTTGTAAGTCCCTATATAATACCTGCATGAACGTTTTGGTGATAAAATGAGATATTAACGTCTGTGTACTAGATCAATTGTGCCAACGATTGAAAACAGTTATGTGTGCAGCATTCAGTGAATGAACTAATATTTTTTAGCATGTTCATTGTTTTGTTAGGCTTTTTTAAAATAAGAACAACAGATATAAATTCGACCTTCCCGTTTGGGTTTTCTAAGATTCCTTATTTAAAGATAGTTTACAATGTGTATGTGGTAATCATGCAGGTCCATTCAAGAAGATGCCAGATGGAAATTATGGAATCTGCGTTGAACTTGTCATTAGACAAAAGCAGTGTTGTAAATTATCTTGCATGTTAAAAAAAAAAAAAAAAAAAAAAAAAGTTTGAAATGTAAAATGGTGGCCTTGCAGTCAACTAAAATAAAAAATTAATATTTGGCGGTTGGTAAATTCTTAAAACAATTAACAAAGTTGGCTGTGAGAGACTCATTTCCAAGAAGAGCATTATTAAGTGGAAAGAAATACCTTAAGCTGAAGTTTTAAATATAAGCGTAATATCCATATTGTACTTTCTCATGAAACATTTTAAGACTTTTTGGCAGCGTGGTTCTATGGGTGTATAACATTGCTGCAACACCTGAACACAATTTTATGTACAATTAATCTTCTTATACCACTTTATCATGCATAAAAATAAAACACTTTTGTTTGTTATGCATATATATTTTTATATTTTAGTCACTGTAATGATGCGTAATTTGATTACAGATATTATGATGCAACATTTTATTTTCTTACAAAAGTACACTGATGGAATGTAGATCATTTATTATGACAAAGTTCATGAGCTAAGTTTTGTTTTATCTATTGCTTTGTATTTTGTATCTGCATCTCAGTAGTTTGTTTTCTTGCATTAGCATTTCATCAGCAGATTTTATTCTATATCATCTTTTACTGTTATTTTCTCTCACAAATTTGCTGTCAAGATCCAACTTTACCAACAAAGTTTACAGAAATTTAATAAACAACCGAACATATATACATTTTTCCATGTGTTTATTCTATATTCATATCTAAAATCTAATAGCTCTTTACACAGTGGCAATTATACGAAGAGATTAAAATTACAAGCTTCTATATGTACCTTTATCAGTCAGGTCAGTCCCATGCCCGTCCGGCGTAGGGGGACCGTCCGGCAGCAGCAACAGACAGAAATTTCTCCACCCGTCCTGTCTTGAGCAGATGAGAGCAGGTCTGGCATCTCGCGTTCGGTCCATTCTTTAATGTTGGTGACCCAGCTTTCCTCGACGACCACGACGACGGCTCCCTTCGAGGTTCCTTGTAGGATCGTCTTGGACAGTGTTGTGCGGGTGACGTGACCGAACCAGGCGAGCTTGCGCCGCTTCACTAGTTGCCAGAAGGGCTCATGTGGGCCCACGGGAGGTTACGGTGCTCCGTTACGTATGCGTTGGTCTTGTGTTCGCGGTACGAGATGCGGAGCAGCTTTCTCAAGCACTTTTCTCAAAGGCCTGGAGCTTCTTTTCCGTTGCGGCAAGCAGCGTCCAAGTCTCGCAGCCGTAGAGTAGATGACACTACGAGGGACTTGTACAGCCTGTGCTTGGTACTGAGCTGATTGAGTTGCTTCCGCCAGATCCTATCCAGCCTGGACATTGCGGATGTTGCCATACCAATCCTGATACGGATCTCTGCTGTACAGCAACCATCTCTAGTCAGGGTGGCACCCAAATACTTGAAGCTGTTGACCTCCTCCAGTTTCTGGCCGTTCATGACGATGTTGCTGCTGCTGTCGGTGGTGGTACCTTTATACGCATCAAATATTTAGATCCACTTGTGGAGTTTGTCCAAAAAAAGTCAAACTACAATCGTCTCAGCAAAATATCATTTAAACATTTTTGACAGATGTGATCACCACAGTGATAATTTAACATTATATAGAACTTTTTGAATAATCTGTTCAGAGCACTTCAAGGTAATGATATACAGAAGTCAACTAATTAACCAACAACCAACACCCATATTCACGCTTAACAACAATGCTCACTTCTACAACAGACACCTGCTCATACACAAAGGAAGTACAGACACGTGTTATGCATGCTCATGGTCAGACAAGGTTTTAGTGAAGTCACTGTTCTTAATAGACACGTTTTGAATTTAGACTTAAAGTTGCTAAGATATGATATGATACAATAATTTTTTTATGATTAGGCTTCTGCCCTATTTTCATGGGTGGCAGGGTACTGTGTTTTTACACCAAGCCAGCAAAAAGGCATATATTACGGCAAGCAGCCAGCGACTAGCTATGTCATGGCAAGGCAGTTCAGCCCTGAAAGCAGATGCCACATGCAGCAATGCCCGAGACGAGAGATGAACACAGAATAGCCAACCTACACTGTATTAGTGAAAGGCATTATTCAAGGGTACCAATTGATAATACACAAATGTATAATACATTAATTTAATCATGAGCGCCTTCTATGCGTGCATGATATAATACACATGTATTTAAATACAGACATACATTAACCCATAAAGAATCATGTAGTAATGCATTTGCTGTAAATACAGACATGCATCAAACCATTACAATCATGCATGATGCATATATACACAGATATGTAAAAGTAAATAGTCAATATAATTTATGTATAACGCACAAACATGCACAGTACAAGTATGTATGCATTAAACCATTTGACACCATACACCGGTAAAACACTAATATTAATCATTAGGTCATCCTGTAATCAAAATTTATTAACTTGTATGCCCATTCTAAACTTTACCAATTCTATGCCTCTGCCTTTCAGGCCACACAAGATAATTGCTTAAAATAATATTTATTTGAATGTATTATATGGAAAATATCTTGAAATGCTTTGAATATCATGTTACTGCTGGTGGTGACAGCTAGTCTACCAGTCTGTTTCAGGATTTGTAATAAATTTATCATCTCCAGTGCCTTGACATTCCTTTATCATGCCAAATCATGTATTTATACAAGATTATATTATACAAAGAAATCATATAACCTGTTAACATGTTCTTTTTTTGTTGTGTTAGTAGTGATATTAAATAGGCTTTCCTCTGGATCTTCACTGTGCCATTCTTAGCAGATGGAACAATATCCAATATACCGGACTGAGGCATAACAAAAGAAATCTACCATTCTGCAAGTAGATGTTACCCTGTTACGACAGTCTAGATTTTAATTACATTATTTTGAAATTGCTAAAAGAACATTCTTTTCTTTTTAAACCACTTCTTAGTAACACATTTCAAGTGTTCTTAAAATCATATCAAACGCCTACAAAAGTCTATGAAAGCAACTCACAGTTTTTATGAGTAAGTAGCTGATTCTGAAATTAAACCATTGTTTTAGAGGACAGACATACAGTGAAGTTTTAGAAGCAGTTAAGTTCGTCTTTAGAACATCTCACTATTTTATTGGTGTCTTTTTCCTTTTAAAACAGTTTTTTTGTAGTTCCTTGTTTTACAGATATTTCTTTCTATCTTCATCAGATGTGATGTGCAAAATTTCTTCAAAACAATGGTTAATAACAGTATCAACTAATCTTAGAAAAAGCTATGTTTTACTTTTTTTGAATGAGTTCTCCCAGGATTATTTTGCGACACACAATGTTTTAAGTGTTGAGGTGCTTTTCGTCTTTTAGTAGTAACAAAGCCCCTGAAAGTGAGGAGAAATTCCGTACTTTTACCTTTCTCATGCAAGCTTGTATCTCGCCTTCAGATGGCTTTTTCGGACGCCTGCACCATTTGCTTTTAGACCAGGCACAGCACTTGTCTCCTCTGCAGAGATGTAGTGAATGCAATTCGCTTATTAGAGAATTTTTCTTTTCCCTGTAGTAGACTAACTCCAGTTACTTTCCAAAGTATGGAAACACTTACCAAATGTGTATCAGTTTTAATGTTTCAAGGTTTGCAAAAAAAACCACATGCCTTTAAAACCAGCACCTTCAAAGTAACAGGATCAGCTGCAATTTGCTCACCATAGTATCTTATGAAAGTCTTTGTATGTCTTACCAACAAAAAGCTAATCATAACTTGTTCTTTATCTGTGATATGTTCATTGGACTAATGTTGTCTATGTCTGCGCTTCCTCTGTATCTAAAATACATTCATTTTCAGCGCTTGACATCAGCTAGAGACTGCTCAGACGGTGTGTGTTCTCTTAAAGCTCCTATCGTCCTTTCTATTCACGTCAACACCCACCTCCTTGATTCGTAACGTTGAAACCAGTCGATCAGAATTTTTTTCCCGAACCAATGTAACATAAAATGCTGTTGCATTCAGCTCTTTTCTGAGAATGAAATTTAAAAGATGTCAGCCCTAACTGCGCAAAACTTGCTGTGCTTGCACGCCCTCCTGTTTTGCATCCAGCTTAGCCACGTGCAAGACCTATCATGTCATATTAACAACATGTTTCAGCATAATTTTGAACCCGTGGAAACTTGTCATATATAGGTATCCCAACTGAACAATTCTAACAAATGTGTCCAATGCTGTGAAAATTCACGGAAATAATTTGACATCAAAAATCGTGCTGTTAACTTGATGAGATGTATATGGAGACCGACTAGTCTATGCACTTCTTTCAGGTGTGCTACTCCAATGTGACAATGAAATAAATCCAAGCAACTGCTGTACCCAAATTGAATGCTTTAGTTCTGTTAATATTTATTTCTTCACACCTAAACTATGCTAGCATTGACTGCCTCAAGCAAGAAATTATTGTTTGTTTCTACGAATAGGCAGGTCATCTCTATAACACACAGCCCATTCATGCTTCTGTGAAAACAATTATTAACATACTCTAAAAATGTATGATAATCTTTGCTTTTTCATGCTGAAGTGCCTCATAAAATTTTTCATTAAGGTCATCTCAGTAGGAGGCATAAAATAAGTTTTTTTGCGATCAAAAAAAAAAGTTCTGGTCTATCAGTCTTTGAAATGCCCCATTTTTGCATCCCAAAGATATCGCCAAGCGGCTTGCAGAACGGAAAAATACATAAAACAACAGATGATGAAAAACATCATGGATGGCAGCTCTCTCTGCCCCTGCTATATCTGTCATAAAAATGGCAGTCCATTTCTGCCTCTTCCACCAAAACCACACTGCCTACAAGGTTACTGAGGAATGTAAGCATGTTTGATTGTTCCCGAGACTCACTCGTTGTAACAATGACTCCCAGTGGAAGTCCTCCAGCAAACTGTGCGTCAACAAAGAAACACCCTGCAATGGTTTCGTCTAAATTGCCAGTAGCATCTATGAAAACCATTTCTGAGCTGTGTTTCAAATATTTATGCACCCTGTGCATCAGTGTGTGCATATCGAAACAACTACTTTGGTCATCCGGAGTGATGTCCATTACAACATATTTCTTGGTGGCTGTGTTCACGCGTGCAAAATTCTCTCTGTGCCGAGTTTATCTCTAATTGTTCAACAAATTCTTTCAGCTGAGGAATTTGGACTCGCCTCTGGTCTCACCATACTTTCCTTTCCAAGTTTGTAGTACAACCTGTGTGAAAAGTATGGAAACCAGTTTAAAAAGAAGCTCAAGTCCACGTTGCATTATGTGAAAAATTGAGAACTAGATTTCAACTGCCCTATTAGTTAAATTTTTGTTTATATATTGATTAAATCAAATGAGGTCTCCGTTGTGCTGGCTGGAATAGACTATAAATCTGTACAAGAAAAAAGGAGAAGCTTTGGCTTTACATTATACACAAATGATATTGACAATGGTCATGCACGGCCTTGTGGTTTTCTCTTACACCATATGTGAAAATGTTTTTTTTTTACTCCTTTATAATATCTTTAGTTGAGTTACATACTTTTTACGTCTACTTTTGTCTAGATATAAGTGTAAGACTTCCTCAACTGACAAAAAGATTCATAGAAAAATTTACCTGTTAATAAAATCTCGATCAGGACATACACTCTGTCAGCCCAGAGATGTAAACATATCATCACCATGTTCCAACTGTAGTCATATTTATACATTTCTAAAGCAGCACTTTGTGCATAGCCTGTAACATCAGCTTTCTAAACGTAACTTTGTTGTTTCAGGTACACATCTCTGTGCTTGTAGCATGAGGCTGCAATATGCTATGGTTGTACAGTGCTTGATTTGTACGAGGCAGATAATCTCTTCCGATGATGTCCGTAACCTATAAAAACAGATAAAGAAATGCAAAAACAGTTTACCGTATTGATATTCATAAAACAAAAACATGTACACATATTAATAAAAAGGAGAAACAAAAAAATACAAGTAAAACAAATGACAAAACATATATTTTACAGAAGTATCTATTTTGAGTGTTGAAAAGTATGTCAGCCACATTTAATAGGTTGTTACATAGTTTTGTGCACGCCAATCTTTTTCAAAAGGAGCGCTGAGTCCTTACCTGCTTTTCCTTTTGAAGCCATCAGAATCAAAAATGCTAGTCTGATAAAGTGTCAACATGTGTGGCAGGGCAATTATTCTTTGAGCCTTTCCGATCATCAGCAGTTGATGATCTAGGTGAGTCGAGTGCTGACACCTTACATCACCTAGATAAAACAAGACCCAAAGGAAACAACAAAGTAGTAATCCGAGTCTTTGTGCTTGCAAAATCCATTGAGAACCTTGATATTCATGAATATAATGTTTGTCTCGGCCCCAAAATATTAATTATGTAGGCCCAGATGGTATTTGATTCTAGAACTCACAGTGTTCAAGTGCACTTAATTATATTACACTTAATGAGTATAGCATCCTATCAAAATTAAGACTAAGCTGACCAAGATAAAAATTGCAAAGACTGTTTGTTCAGTGGTAATGACCCTAAGTCTAGTGATGTATTAAAGACTACACATTTGAAGACAGAATATATCAGTATGGCAAAAGTGTCATGTCAATACCTATGACGTTGTCTATGAAATGCAAATGACAAATCATTAATATTACCTTGTACATGATCTTAGTTGACAAGAAGTGTTTTCTTTGATTTCTCAAAGTTAACTTTTGAAACTCCGAAAAAGCTGTTTTCCACTTTTGCACATCATCTTGGAAAACAGTTAATTCTCACAGTAGCCTCAAATGCATCATTAGCACCACTGTCACACAAAATTTGCAGATAAGGTGCTGATATCCTTCAGTAATAATCCTAAGACAATATGAGAAAATAAATCAGATATATTTCATGATACTATTGGGAGAAAGTAATAATGGAAATTCTAGCAACAGCACACACACTTTTTATGACATTGTCTGAGCATCCTTCTCGTTTTTTAACATATCTACTGCAATATTGTTGATTGTTTTGGACTTCAAACACAGAAGCACCCTGGGCCAAACAATCAGTCCAAGTTTATTCCAACTACAGGCAAATATTCAGGCCCCACATTCTGCAAATATCTGATTGGGATCACACCACAAGGTCAATCAGCTACATTTCTGATGCATTTGTGGCAGGGCTTTAGACAAACACTTAATTCAAATACTTCTTTGTTGTTCATTTTAAAATACCAGATGATATAAGTATGGCCGACAGGGGTTAAACATTGAAGATGAAGTTCTTTTTTTATCAAGCTAAATTATAATTCCAGACTTTCCCAATGGGAAAAACAGCTACATTAAAGTTAAAGTTGAAAACTTAAAGTTGAAAATGAGAAAAAATAGCCTCTGCCGTACAAATTCATATTAAGAGAGTTATAAGCTTTTTCACAAAAAGGTTTGCATTTGCAGTCTAAACTCCTATAGACCTGATGACAATTAATCCTGGTGATGATAATCCAGTCATAGACAAATAGTTCAGCTTTGTTGCTGCATTGTAAATTTACATAAATCCCTAGTGCCTTATTGAGTATTAGTCATTAGTGCAATATTTCTCGAGTTGAAGTCTGGATTTATTTTCAGAGTGCATGTATTTGCTTGCTCAGAACTACTAATTCAGAGCAATATTCGATGCCAGAACTTTTTTGTGGATTTTAGATAGCCTGACTAATAGATCTCTCCCTTTAGTAATCCATATCAGGTGATATTTATTATTCAAATTGGATTTTGACATGTTCCTTCTTGTCGTGTAATGATGTTTTTATATTAAAGTTATGTTCTGTCAGCAGACATAAAATTTCTGAAAAGGGTTATTCAAATATGTATTTCAAACGTGTGACAGAAGTTATTAACAAAATATAAAAATTATTTACAACACCTTGGATATGTTCTATTGTACTGGCATACATGTATTGATACATTCGAAATATATAATCTAGGGTTATACAATATACAACTATCTATTATCTCTAGTTACTAACTTAATAATAAAAATTCACATTACCCTTTAGCTTCGACAGGTTCAGTGTCTGGCTCACAGAAATTGAGCACGAAAGCTATTTATTATTCCGTGGCCATTGTTTTGAGTTATTATATCTATATCTATTCAAACACCCACTCGCGCAAGGATATCAAACAAAATATGAGATGTTTGAGTGAGGTTGCTCATGTCGTTAGAAGACTTATGATCTTCTAGTGTGTTGAAGAATTAGCAGACATTTTCCGTTGGGTATTTTTTCTAAATCCAAACCAATAATAAAAGCTGTATTGTATTGTTAGCCTTTTCATGTTATTTTTATTTAAATTCACGGTGTATTACTTTTTAGGCAGACGATCAATCTCCCACTCGCGCAGGGATATCAAACAAAAATAGTCATTTATCTATATCTATCTCTATATATTTTATATATGAATTGAACCTACACAAGTGTCATTTGTTTATCACACTGTTAAAATAACTTGTAGTATTGTTATTTTTGTTAGGTTCTGTACTTTCTCTTCCATGCCTCGCTTCAACCGATTCATAATTGCT
>NC_024586.1:0-15707 GCF_003073045.1 Pomacea canaliculata
ATGCGATGGTTATCTTCGACGAATCATAAAGATATTGGTACTCTTTATATCTTATTTGGGGTATGATCAGGCCTAGTTGGGGCTGGTTTAAGCTTACTTATTCGTGCTGAGTTAGGGCAACCTGGTGCTTTACTAGGAGATGACCAGCTTTATAATGTCATTGTTACAGCTCATGCTTTTGTCATAATTTTTTTCTTAGTTATACCTATAATAATTGGTGGATTTGGTAACTGATTGGTGCCACTAATATTAGGAGCTCCTGACATGGCTTTTCCGCGTCTTAATAACATGAGATTTTGATTATTACCACCTTCTCTATTACTACTATTATCGTCTGCTGCTGTTGAGAGTGGTGCTGGAACTGGATGAACAGTATACCCCCCTTTAGCTGGTAATTTAGCTCATGCGGGTGGTTCTGTTGATTTAGCAATTTTTTCTCTACACTTAGCGGGTGCTTCTTCTATTTTAGGAGCAGTGAATTTTATTACAACGGTAATTAATATACGATGACGAGGTATACAATTTGAACGTCTTCCTTTATTTGTATGGTCAGTTAAAATTACGGCTATTTTATTGCTCTTATCATTGCCGGTTCTTGCAGGTGCTATTACTATATTATTGACTGATCGAAATTTTAATACATCTTTTTTTGACCCTGCGGGTGGGGGAGATCCTATTTTGTATCAACATTTGTTTTGATTTTTTGGTCATCCTGAAGTATATATTTTAATTCTTCCTGGCTTTGGGATGATTTCTCATATTGTAAGCCATCATTCTTCTAAAAAAGAAATTTTTGGTACTTTAGGAATAATTTATGCTATATTAGCGATTGGTCTTTTAGGTTTTATTGTTTGAGCCCATCATATGTTTACAGTTGGTATGGATGTTGATACTCGAGCTTATTTTACAGCTGCTACTATAATTATTGCTGTACCAACTGGTATTAAAGTATTTAGTTGACTTGCTACTATTTATGGAAGTAAAATTAAATATGAAACTCCAATGCTTTGAGCCTTAGGGTTTATTTTTTTATTTACAGTGGGTGGATTAACAGGTATTGTGTTATCAAATTCTTCTTTAGATATTATGTTACATGATACTTATTATGTGGTGGCTCATTTTCACTATGTATTGTCTATAGGGGCTGTATTTGCCTTATTTGGAGCTTTTAATTATTGATTCCCACTTTTAAGTGGAGTTACTTTGCATAGTCGTTGAACAAAAGTTCATTTTTATGTAATGTTTATTGGAGTTAATATAACTTTCTTTCCACAGCATTTTTTAGGTTTAAGAGGTATACCTCGTCGTTATTCTGATTATCCAGATTGCTATACCGAATGAAATGTTATTTCTTCTATAGGATCTATAATTTCTTTTACAGCTGTTTTATATTTTATAGTTATTATTTGAGAAGCTCTAATTAGTCAACGAAGTGTAATTTGAAGACTACATTTAGTTACTGCTTTAGAGTGAGATAATATTTTACCTGCAGATTTTCATAATGCACCAGAAACAGGTGCATTGGTTGTAGCTTAGTTTAATTTGACTTTAATTATTTAAGATATGAGTCTATGAGGCCAATTAGGATTTCAAGATGCAGCTTCTCCTTTGATAGAAGAACTAATTTTTTTCCATGATCATGCAATGACTATTTTGACATTGATTATTAGTCTTGTAGGTTATGCTGCTTTATCTTTAATATTAAATAGCTATACTTGTCGTTCTTTAGTTGAAGGGCAGGAAATTGAAACTATTTGAACTATTGTTCCAGCTATTATTTTAATTTTTCTAGCTCTTCCTTCTTTGCGTTTATTATACCTCTTAGATGAGATTGGGGATTGTAGACTTACAGTTAAAACAATTGGGCATCAATGATATTGAAGTTATGAATATTCGGATTTTTTAAATATTGAGTTTGATGCTTATATACTACCTACAGATGAGTTGAATGTTGGGGATTTTCGTCTCCTAGAAGTAGATCATCGAGTAATTCTCCCTATTGATACTGATGTTCGAACCTTAATTACATCTGCAGATGTAATTCATTCATGAGCTGTACCTTCTTTAGGAATTAAGGCTGATGCTATTCCAGGACGATTAAATCAAGTAGGTTTTTTTATTAAATATCCTGGAATTTTTTTTGGACAATGTTCTGAAATCTGTGGAGCTAATCATTCTTTTATACCTATTGTAATTGAAGCTGTACCACTAAATGTATTTATGGATTGAATTATTAAAGTTTCTAAATAATTATTAGATTATTAATTAAAAAGTTAGTTAAAAAATAACATTAGATTGTCAGCCTAAAATTATTAATTTATTTTAATACTTTTTAATGCCACAGCTTTCTCCTTTAAATTGGATTATGCTTTTTATTTTATTTTGACTTATTGTAGGTATTACAAATATTTTAATTTGATGAAATACTAAAAGAACTTTTTATGTTAGTCATAACACTAAAAAAAATATTGAAAATAAATGACTTTGAAAGTAATTAAACTATAAAATGCTTGTTGATATTTTTTCGTCGTTTGATGACCATAATCAAGTTTTTATGTCTATATATTTTTTTACATGGATATTTACTTTTTTTATTATTTTAATGTTTAGAGTAACTTATTGATTTTATAGTCCTCGTTGGGAGACAAGAATTAAAATTTTTAAAATTACTATTTCATCTCAAGTTTTTCGTTCTTTTGGTGCTAGATTGGGTGGTTTTATAGTAATAATTTCCAGTTTATTTTTATTCCTAATTTTTTTAAACTTATTAGGTTTAATTCCTTATGTGTTTAGTCCAACTAGTCATCTGGTAGTTTCTCTATCTATTGGCTTACCTATATGATTATGCCTTATTGTATCAGCTGTTATATATAATTTTAGGTCTGTTGTTGCTAGTTTACTACCAATAGGGGCTCCTGCTGCTTTAAATCCTTTTTTAGTTTTAGTGGAATCTGTAAGTATTTTTGTACGTCCTATTACACTATCTGTTCGACTTATAGCTAATATAAGTGCTGGACATATTGTTTTAGGACTTGTTGGAAATTATTTGACCGCTGCCTTATTTTCAATTTCTTTAAGAACTATATTACTATTAGTTTTAATTCAGGTTTTTTATACTATTTTTGAGTTTGGTATTAGCTTAATTCAAGCATATATTTTTTGTTTATTAATTACACTGTATTCTGACGAACATCCACATAATTAGATAATTTTTTATTTATTAATATTTTACATTATAAGAGAGAAAATCTCATTTTTAGGGTATGAACCTAACAGCTTGTTTTTAGCTTATCTTATAATCTTTTGTATATCAAAAAGGATTTTAATAACAGTTATACTAAGAAGAATTAACTTCGTTAATAGATCTACAGTCTATCGCTTGAACTCAGCCATTAAGTATATTATAATATCCCTTAAAAGAATTTTATCTTAGAATTTGCAATTCTACATTTTTGTTGTTAAACTATAAGGAAGCGTACAAGATTTGAAACATACTTTCCCTTTAGGCTTTGAAGGCCCATGGTCTTATTAACCTAAAATCTTACAATTATAAATTTACTAGAAGAAATAGTCTTTCTTAAGGAATCAAAATCCTTCGTGCCAAACACCGCTTAGTAACAAAATAAGTACATTTTTTAAATTTATTAATCTTCTTACTTGGAAGGTAAGTGTACAACTATTATACTTAAAATGTTATAATGTATTGATACAAATTTTATATTTTTAGTATAAAAATACTCTTTTGAGATGAAATTTCAACGTGCATACATACACCATAAAAACTCTTGTAAATAAATGTTAAAGTTTATTTAGTTTTTAATTAATTCTTTTAATCAAAAATTGATTTGATCTTAGTTGTAATAATAAATAATATGAACTTGGAAATACACATGGTTCTTTTAGTTGGGGTGAGGTAGATAAATAATTTTTTTATAAATTAAAAATTGTAAAAAATTTTTTTAACTAAGTATTATTTACAAGATAATGCTAAATGGAAACACTAACCCAGTGATAGATATTAGTTAATGAGCGTAAGCTTGAGCTAGGTTAGTTTAATTATGCCCGGTTAATATGGTGCCAGCATCCGCGGTTATACCATAGGGTTAAGTTATTTTTATAAGGTAAAATGATTAAATAAAAAATAAGTCTATATAGTTTAAACTCTATAGGTGAAATTTGTAAAGTTTATAAATTTTTAAATTAGGCTTAAGTTATTGAGGTCATAAAACTCTAGATTAAAACTAGGATTAGATACCCTATTATTCTAGATTATAAATTTATTTACCTGAGCACTATGAATAGAAAATTCTGTGTTAATTTAAAACTCAAAAGACTTGGCGGTGTTTTAGACTTTTCAGGGGAACCTGTCTCTTAATCGATAGTCCACGATAGACCTAACTTTATTTTAAGGTATGTATACCGTCGTCAGCAGGTGACTTTTAAAAAAATAAAAGTTAGCAAGTAAAAAAATTTGTTTTTTATGTCAGATCAAGGTGCAGCTTATAAAAAAGTGAGGATGGGTTACAATTAATAAAATTTTAATTACGGAAATGTTGATGAAATTCATATTTGAAGGAGGACTTGAAAGTAAAAATTTAATTATATGGATGTTTTGAATATAGCTCTGAAACGTGCACACATCGCCCGTCGCTCTCGTTGAAAAATGAGATAAGTCGTAACATAGTAATGGTAACGGAAGTTGCCGTTAGATGTAAGACATAGCATAGCTATAATGCATTTCATTTACACTGAAAACAGGCTTAATATAAAGCTGTCTTAAAATAATTCTTAAAATATAATATAGTTCATAAGTTAATAAAACATTTATTCATTAGTAAAGGTGATTAAAAATATTATTTGAAGTGAAGTACTGTAAAGGAAATATAAAATTTTTATTAAGTAGTATAATTTACGTACCTTTTGCATCATGGCTTTACAAGAAAATATGAAATTATATTCATAGCTAGAAATCTAATGAGCTACTTTAGTTTAGAATAATAGTTCGACGTTGTGGATGTAGCAAAATCCTATCAAAAAACTAAAGTTGTAGTGAAATTCTATTCGCATTAGATGATAGCTAGTTCTTCTAGAAATACATATAAGTGTAGTCTTGTACTATATAATTTTCTTATATTTGAGAAAATTTTAGTATATGATTTGTATATTTAAGGATAAGCTTAAATATTACTTTAAAATAAATTATAAAAACTACTTCTAAGCTCGAAATCAGCTATGATTAGTAAAATCGTTATAGATTATTAATTTATATATAAATATAATAAATATATTTATTGTTATAGAAGCGAACAATTAAATTTTACAGTTGTTGTGTTTATGTTAAGATGAGTATTTATCTAAGTTTAAACATCTTATAATTTAAATTTTAAGATATAAACCTTATTAATATATTTTAAATCAATAAAAGGAACTCGGCAAATAATAACTTCGCCTGTTTAGCAAAAACATGGCTCTTTGCTTATTAATTATAAAGAGTCTGGCCTGCCCAGTGATTTTTTTTAACGGCCGCGGTACTTTGACCGTGCAAAGGTAGCATAATCATTTGCCTTATAATTGAAGGCTAGTATGAAAGGTTTGACGAAAGTTAAGCTGTCTTTTTTTGTGTAAAATGAAATTAACTTATAAGTGCAAAGGCTTATATATAACTAAAAGACAAGAAGACCCTATTGAGCTTATAAAAATATTATAGAGTAAAGTATATATAAAAATTCTAATCTTTTTAAATTTTTAGTTGGGGCGACTTAGGAATCAAAAAAACTTCCTAGTACTAAAATTACTTTTATGTTTTTTATCCAAAATTTTTTGATTATCAGAATTAGTTACCATAGGGATAACAGCATAATCTTTCTTAGGAGTTCTAATCGAAAGAAAGGATTGTGACCTCGATGTTGGACTAGAATATCCTAAAGGTGCAGAAGTTTTTGAGGGTTGGTCTGTTCGACCATTAATAATTCTACATGATCTGAGTTCAGACCGGCGTAAGCCAGGTCAGTTTCTATCTTTAGTTATCTTAAATAGCTTTAGTACGAAAGGATCAAGCTAGAGGGGTAATCAACCCCTATTTATGATGTTTATAATAAAATTTTAAAATATATAACAAAAATGGCAGATAAGTGCATTAGATTTAGGCTCTAGATATAAAGATTATATTCTTTTTTTTGTACAGAAATGGCAGATAAGTGCATTAGATTTAAGCTCTAAATATAAAGATATAAATTCTTTTTTTTGTAATGAATTATCTATCAGTTGTGTCATACATATTAACCTGTGTAGTTATTTTATTAGCAGTTGCTTTTTTTACCCTTATGGAGCGTAAAGAATTAAGTTATATACAAATTCGTAAAGGGCCTAATAAAGTAGGCTTTATAGGTATCCCACAACCTATTGCTGACGCAATAAAACTTTTAGTTAAAGAAATTGCTAAACCTATTATAGCTAACTCTCTTCCTTATTTTATTGCTCCTATTTTTAGGTTTATCTTGGCTTTATTTATATGACAATTATACCCAAGATTAAGAAATTTAAGTTATTTTAAATTTGGAGCTTTATTTTTCCTATGTGTATCTAGTTTAAATGTATATGGTACATTGCTTGCTGGATGATCTTCAAATTCTAAATATGCTTTACTCGGGAGTCTCCGAGCTATTGCTCAAACTATTTCTTATGAAGTAAGAATAGCTTTAGTATTCTTGTCTCCATTATTTTTGGTAGGAATTATTAATTTTTTAGATGTATCGGAATTTCAGGATTTTTTATGATTAGTATTTATATTATGACCTATAGCTTTCGTATGGTTTGCCACTTGTGTAGCAGAAACTAATCGTGCTCCTTTTGATTTTGCTGAGGGAGAATCTGAATTAGTATCGGGATTTAATATTGAGTATAGCTCAGCAGGTTTTGCTCTTATTTTTCTTGCTGAATATGCTAACATTTTAGTTATAAGATTGTTTAGCGCTATTTTGTTTTTTGGAGGGAATTTCTTATTTCAATATAGGTTTGATTTTTTACTTGTTATAAAAGTTTTATTTTTTTCTTTCTTATTTATTTGAGTACGTGCTAGTTACCCGCGTTTTCGTTATGATTTATTAATAAGATTAACTTGAAAAAGATTTTTACCATTTAGATTATCAGTTCTTTTAGTTATTTTAAGTTTTTTATTTTTATTAATTATTAATATTTCGGAATTGTAGTTTAAGTAAAATATTGGCTTTGGGAGCTAAAGATCAAAGTATTTATTTGTATTCCGAATGAGTATATTAATTTTACTTAGATTTTCTTTAACTATAGCTTTCATACTACCTCTTATGAGTCAACCATTAAGACTAGGTTTAGTTGTTATACTATCAACTTTATTTATATGTCTCTTGGCAGGATTATTTTTTTCTTCATGATATGCTTATATTTTGTTTTTAATTTATGTAGGAGGTCTGTTAGTAATATTTATTTATGTGGCCACTCTTATACCAAATATATTATTCATAAATAATGGTTACTTAACTTTTTTTTTTGTTTCGCAAATTCCTTTAATATGAGGGTTTTCTTCTTATATTTCTAAAAGCTTAAAAGTAGTTAATTATAATGAATTTATTAGTTTTAAGATATCTAAGCTATATGGGTTAGAATTAATCTCCCCTTCTTTAATTTCTGTTTTTATCGGCTTAAGAATTGTATTACTATTAAACTTAATTGTCGTTGTAAAAATTTGTTATTATTATTATGGAAGATTACGAGTATATAATTAACAAGCTATAAAAATTAGTATGCAAAAGCCATTACGAAAAAATCATCCAGTATTAAAAATTATAAATGGGGCTTTGATTGATTTACCCGCACCCTCTAATTTATCGATTTGATGAAATTTTGGGTCTTTATTAGGTTTATGTCTTGTAATTCAAATTCTAACTGGATTATTTTTAGCTATACATTATGTTTCTCATATTGAGTTGGCATTTAGATCAGTTATTCATATTATGCGTGATGTAAATTATGGTTGAATCTTACGAGCTATTCATGCAAATGGGGCTTCTTTTTTCTTTATTTGCCTATATCTTCATGTAGGTCGTGGTTTATATTATAGCTCTTATCTTTATATCCATACATGAAATATTGGAGTTATTCTTTTATTTTTAACGATAGGTACTGCTTTCTTAGGCTACGTTTTACCATGGGGTCAAATATCGTTTTGAGGAGCTACCGTAATTACTAATTTACTCTCAGCTATCCCTTATATAGGGAAAAGATTGGTGAAGTGGGTATGAGGTGGATTTGCAGTAGACAATGCTACTCTAACTCGATTTTTTGCTTTTCATTTTTTATTTCCTTTTATAATTGCCGCATTAACAGTTTTACATTTATTATTTCTTCATGAAACTGGATCTAATAACCCATTAGGATTAAATAGGGATAACGAAAAAGTACCATTTCATTTTCATTTTACTTTGAAAGATACAGTTGGCTTTATTTTTTTAATATTAGCACTTTTACTTATTACTATGTTTGATCCACAAATATTAACTGATCCAGAAAATTTTATTCCGGCAAATCCTTTAGTCACCCCTGTTCATATCCAGCCAGAATGATATTTTTTATTTGCATATGCTATTCTTCGTTCAATTCCTAATAAGTTAGGGGGAGTTATTGCCCTTGTTGTGTCTGTATTGGTTTTGTTTTTAACCCCATTTTTGCATAAAGGAGTCTTTCGTTCATTATGCTTTTATCCTTTAAGTCAAATTATATTTTGAATTTTTGTTAGGATTTTTATTTTGTTAACTTGGATCGGAAGATGCCCAGTAGAGGCTCCTTATGAACAAATCGGTCAAATTTTAACTATTTTTTATTTTTTATATTTTTTACTGTTACCAGTAACCCAAAAAGTATGAGATACTATTTTAGATTTTTAATTTAAAGTCAGTGGCTGTCCAGGGGAATATTTGTTTTGAAAACAAATTTTATGTGTTCAATTCACTTAGTCACTTATACTGTTTTAAATTATAACAGCAATAGAGGTATATAATACCTTTTCTTCGATTTACAAGACCAATGCTACAACATAGCTTCAATTGCACATAAGATATGAGGAGCTATTATTTATTTATAATTGCCATAACTGGCATTAGAACCGGATTTATTTCTTTAATATTACAATTTAAACACTTACTTAACCTTCTTCTAAGGTTAGAAGCTATTACTATAAACATTTTTATTTTATTGTATAGAAGAAGAAATATAATTGGCTCTTCTGGGTTTTCTGCTTTAATTTTAATTACTTTAAGAGTATGTGAAGCTAGTTTAGGTATATCCATCTTAGTATCTATAGTTCAAAGACATGGAAATGATTACGTTTCTAGATTTTCTAGCCAGAAATGTTAAGATTGATTTTTGCCAGAATTATATTATTTATTATTCAGAATTTAAATATATCTTGATACATAAGGTTCTGAAGATTACTACTGTTAAGACTCCTGTCAATTATTCAGTTATATATACCTTTATTTGAATTTTCAATACAAAATACATTTTTTATAAATGATAATATTAGTTCCACTTTAATTTCACTTACTTTTTGAATTTCTTCTATGATGCTTTTAGCTAGACAGTTTGATATTAAAATTTCTATAAATTCAAGAACAAAATTTTCCTTGTGTATCTTAATCCTTAACTTTATATTAATTATAGCTTTTTGTATAACAAACACCTTGATATTTTATTTTATATTCGAGGCATCATTAATCCCAACATTAATATTAATTTTAGGCTGAGGATACCAACCAGAACGGCTGCAAGCAGGAATATATATAATATTATATACTGTTAGAGCTTCACTTCCTCTTTTATTAATCCTTCTTTTTGCTAATAAATCTATTTCATGCTCCTCCATCCTATATAACTTCATTGTTCAGGTAAAAATCTTTAATGCTACAAGGTGAAGATATATATTTTTTATTTTGTTTAGATTTTTAGCTTTTTTAGTAAAACTCCCTGTTTTTTCAGTTCATTTATGATTACCAAAAGCTCACGTAGAAGCCCCTGTAGCTGGCTCTATAATTCTTGCAGCTATTCTTTTGAAATTAGGGAGTTATGGAATCTTACGTATTTATCAATATTTAAATCTTCAATTCAGCTTTAGCCTTACTTTATTTTCTGCTTTAGCCTTATGAGGGGGTGTCTTAACTAGTATTATTTGTTTTCGACAAATTGATTTAAAATCTTTAATTGCCTATTCATCTATTGGGCATATATCCCTAGTTTTGGCTGGTTTATTTTCTAATAATCCATGAGGCTGAATAGGGGCCCTTATTATAATAATTGCTCATGGTTTTTGTTCCTCAGCTTTATTTATGTTAGCAAATTGTGTTTATGAAAAAACACACACACGAAGTCTTTATATAGTTAAAGGGTTATTATTATCTTTACCTATTTTATCACTTTGATGATTTTTGTTTTCTGCTATTAATATAGCTGTACCTCCTACTATTAATCTTTTAAGAGAGATTATAATCTTCCCTGCCATAATATTATTCTTAAAATATTTAACTTTATGCCTTATTTTAATGAGTTTTTTAGCTGCTGTATATAGAATATATATATATACATTAACTCAACATGGAGGAAATCCTAAATTTTTGGCTCCGTATGGAACTTTTAACAGTGCCAAATCCACTGTATTAATATTACATTGAATTCCATTAAATTTTTTTATTTTAAAAACAGAACTATTTTTATTTGTATAATACATTAAGTTAGTTTAATTATAGAACATTAGATTGTGGATCTAAAAATAAAAAATTTTTACTTAATCATGAACATAAAATCCTCTTCTATTGCTTCTTTTCTTTTACTACTATATACATTATTTTTGTTCCCATTGAGGCTTTCATTTTTTATAAAAGAAAAATCAATCTTAATTGATTGAACATTTACAGAAATTAATTCTTGTCATATAAATATAACAATTTTGCTAGACAGAATTAGATTAAGATTTAGTAATGTTGTTTGTTTTATTTCTGGATGTGTTTTATTATTTTCTTCCAGTTATATATCAAGAGATCCTTTTTTAAAACGGTTTACATGATTAGTTATACTTTTTGTAATATCTATAAATTTATTAGTTTTTATTCCAAGTTTACCAGCTCTACTTTTAGGTTGGGATGGCTTAGGGATTACATCTTTTGCCTTAGTGATTTACTACCAAAATAATAAGTCACTAGGAGCAGGTATATTAACTTTACTTACTAACCGTATTGGGGATGTTATAATTTTATTATCAATTGGCCTTTTAGTTCTAATCGGAAATTGAAATATTTCTTTACTTTGAGATTTCCCGCTTTTATTCCTATTAGTTATTGCTATTATACTAGCAGGAATAACTAAAAGGGCACAAATACCTTTTTCAAGTTGGCTACCAGCAGCTATGGCTGCCCCAACTCCTGTTTCAGCTTTAGTTCATTCCTCAACTTTAGTTACAGCCGGAGTTTTTCTTTTAATCCGATTTTACCCTACTTTAAGAGCAAGAAGATTTTTCGAAGAAAGTCTTATATTTGTTGCAGTTTTAACTTTATTAATAGCGGGAATTGGGGCAAATTTTGAAAATGATCTAAAAAAAGTAATTGCTTTGTCTACACTAAGTCAATTAGGTGTTATAATAATATCATTAAGTATAAACCTGCCAAATCTAGCTCTATTTCATCTTTACACTCATGCTTTATTTAAAGCTTTATTGTTTCTATGTGCGGGAGCTATTATTCATGGTAGAAATAATAATCAAGATATCCGAAAAATAGGCTTAATTAGAAAACAACTACCACTAACAACAACTTGTATAAATATTGCAAATTTATCTCTTTGTGGGGCTCCATTTTTAAGTGGTTTTTATTCAAAAGATTTAATTTTAGAGATAGCTTTAATTTACCCAACAAACTATCTTATAATTTTAATAACTTTTGTGGCCACAGGTATAACGGCAGCTTATACGTTACGCCTTTCATTCTCTTTATTATGAGGAACCCAAAAAAGAGCTTCTCTACATTCAAAACATGAAGCAGATTCATATGTAAATATTTCAACATGTGCTCTAGCAATCATAGCTATTATTAGTGGTATATTTTTACAAATAGTATTCTTACCTTTTGAAATATTTAGAGCAACTTTAAGAAACTTTCAAAAAAGAACAACGATATTAGTTATTATAACAAGTATCTTTATTTCTTTATTTTTTTGGAAACTAAGAATTAATGAATCAATAAAATTTAAAGCTTTTTGTTCTTCAATATGATTTTTAGTACTATTATCGACACAACCTGCAGTTAGTTTTTCTAGCGTCTTCGGAAGAAAATTAATAAAAACCTCAGATCAAGGATGAATAGAGATTCTAGGAGGACAGGGAGCTTGAAAAGGAAGAAATAGGTTTAGAATCATAATTCAGAGTATACGAAGAGGAATATATATTAACATAATTTTTGTTTCTTTAATTAGAATTTTTTTAATTCTGTTAATTTCTTATTTATTATAAACTCAAGTAGCTTAAAATTCTAAAGCATGGCACTGAAGATGCAATGATAGTTGTTAAAACTCTAGAGTAAGATATAAAGAAACTAAGAGATAAGATATAAAGAAACTAAGAGATAAGATATAAAGAAACTAAGAGATAAGATATAAAGAAACTAAGAGATAAGATATAAAGAAACTAAGAGATAAGATATAAAGAAACTAAGAGATAAGATATAAAGAAACTAAGAGATAAGATATAAAGAAACTAAGAGATAAGATATAAAGAAACTAAGAGATAAGATATAAAGAAACTAAGCGATAAGATATAAAGAAACTATAGTTTCTTTATATCTTATCTCTTAGTTTCTTTATATCTTATATCTTAGTTTCTTTATATCTTAATTATTATATTGAAAATAATGTATTTAGGGATTTTCTTTAAATGGTATTATAATGCGAAATCCATTTCATTTAGTCGAATTTAGTCCGTGACCTTTAACTGCTTCTGTTGGAGCTTTGTTTTTAACTTCTGGTCTTGCAGGCTGGATACACGGGTATTCCTTTTTGACTCTTAGTCTTGGTTTAACTTTGATTGGTTTTACTATATTTCAGTGATGGCGAGATATTATTCGAGAGTCGACTCTTCAAGGATTTCATACAATACAAGTATCTAAAGGTTTACGATGAGGTATGATTTTATTTATTACTTCTGAAGTTTGTTTTTTCTTTGCATTTTTTTGAGCTTTTTTTCACAGCAGTTTAGCACCTAGAACCGATTTAGGATCCTGTTGACCTCCTTTAGGTATTCATGCTTTAAATCCTTTTGAAGTGCCTTTATTAAATACTGGTGTACTGCTTGCATCTGGGGTTACTGTTACTTGAGCACATCATGCGTTAATAGAAGGAAATTTAAAAGAGGCTTTGCAAGGTTTATTGGCTACGGTGGTTCTAGGTGTTTATTTTACTTTTTTGCAGGCTGGAGAATATTATGAGGCTTCGTTTACCATTGCTGATGGTGTTTATGGTTCTACGTTTTTTGTTGCTACCGGATTTCACGGCCTTCATGTGTTGATTGGCTCATCTTTTTTATTAGTGTGCTTGATGCGTGTTTGGTTACAGCATTTTTCTACAGGGCATCATTTTGGATTTGAGGCAGCTGCTTGATATTGGCATTTTGTCGATGTTGTTTGATTATTTTTATATTTATCTATTTATTGATGAGGGGCATAAAGTTTTATGATAGTGTTAACTAATATAAAGTAAAAATGAATATATTTTCTATAGATGACTGAGATTTAAGTGTTAGATTTTTAATCTAAAAACGACACGTTGTTGTCTCTATGGTGCTATGTAAATTTAATCTGGTTTAATATTTTAAGCTTAAAAAGTTTGATTTGCGTTCAAGTAATAGACTATATTGTCTTTAGACCATATACCATATAATTTTAATATTAATTTATGTATAGAAAGCGAGAAATTTGCATTTGGTTTCGGCCCAAATTTTTTAGGTGTAAGTCCTTTTTTATATTATTAAATGAAAGCCAAAAAGAGGCGTCTAGCTGTTAATTAGAAAAATATATTTATTTTAATATTCATTTAGTGATAGAATTATTAAAATATTAGCATTGCGCCGGATGAGCGGGAATCATTGATGTTGATTTATATATAAGATTTATTTCTTTTCAATGCTAATGGTGAGTTCACTAATAAATAGAGTTGTTGCTTGTTTTTTGTCTAGAGTTGTAATATGCTTGGGATGAATTTTAGCAAAGCGTGCAGTTAAAGATCGTGAACAAATATCAGCTTTTGAGTGTGGTTTTGACCCTATTAAGTCTGCTCGATCTCCATTTTCTCTTCGTTTTTTTTTATTAGCTATTATTTTTTTAATTTTTGATGTTGAAATCGTTCTGCTTTTTCCTGTTTTGTCTAGAATTGGGTTTTCTTTCGATTTAATAGCTAATTTAGGAATTTATATTTTTTTATTGGTACTAGTGGTTGGTTTGTTTTACGAGTGGAAAGAAGGATCTTTAGATTGAGCTCAATAATTAAAATGTAAGTTAAGTGATACAGAAAAAACTAGGAGTAAAATAGGGCTGCTAACTTTATTTTGGGTTGTTCAATTCAATCCTTTTTCTTATGTTATCAATTCTTCCTTTTGGCTTCTTATTTATTGTGGTACTAGGCTTTGGAACTTTATTTTCATTGTCTTCAGTGCATTGATTAGGTATTTGAGCTGGGTTAGAAATCAATTTAATTGCTTTTATTCCTATCTTGGTTTATAGAAAAGGAATTACAAGAAGAGAGTCAGCTGTTAAGTATTTTATTGCTCAGGCGATAGGATCTGCTTTTTTGATTTTAGGTAGATTAATTGGTTTTAGACCTAGATTTTCTTGAAATTTTATAGATTTTTCTGCTCATAGTTATTCTATTAGTTTATTAATAGTTAATTTGGCTTTGATTTTAAAAATAGGAGCATTTCCATTACACTATTGATTACCTAGTGTAATAGCAGGATTACAATGAATGTCTTGTTTGATTTTAGTTACTTGACAGAAGGTGGCTCCTGTTTTTTTAATAATATCCTTTTTTGAGGTTAGATATATATTTTGATTTGCTTTACTTATAAGATTAGTAGGGGCAGGCTCAAGAATAGTGGGTGGTGCTGGCGGAATTGGGCAAACACAAGTTCGAGTTCTTTTAGCTTATTCTTCTATTGGGCATCTAGGGTGAATTATATTTTCTATTGTGTTTAGGAGAATAGCTGCAAAAATATATTTTTTTATTTATGTTTTGATTTCGGTGGGGATTTTTTTAAATTTATGAATTCTTGATGCGAAAAATATAATTAGTGTAAAGTCTTTTAATCAGGGATTTAATATTAATATTGTAAACATTTTAGTATTGTTAATTTCTTTAGCTGGCCTTCCTCCTTTGTTAGGTTTTGTTTCTAAAATAATTGTTGTTATAAGATGCGTTAATTATGATTTTATTTTTATCTTAAGATTTTTAATTTTAGGCTCTTTAATAAGTTTGTTTTATTATTTAGGCTTGTTTTTTTCTTTATACTTTAGATGCAGTTCTTTTTTAAAAATTAAGTCTTTTGTAGGTGGTTTAAAACTAATTTTAATTAATACTAGGATTTTAGTAATTAATTTTTTAAGAGCTTTAATTATTACTTGATTAATTGGATTATTTTAGTAAAA